>NW_027041472.1:0-62153 GCF_037179485.1 Ochlerotatus camptorhynchus
TCTCCAAAGCTTGTCCATATAAGATGTTGCTGTGCAATGTGAGAACAGGAACCGGAAAAGGGATGACGTGTAGAGGCCGGAAATCGATGTCAGATGCCATTTTGGAATCCAAGATGGCGGCCATCGGTTCAAGAAAAACTGTCAAATACCCTACAATATGGATATTTTTGGAAAGGGGACGACGTGTAGAGGCCGGAAATCGATGCCAGACGCCATTTTGTAATCTAAGATGGCGACCATAGTTTCAAGAAAAACTGTCAAATACCCTACAATATGGATATTTTTGGAAGGAGACGACGTGTAGAGGCCGGAAATAGATGCCAGACGACATTTTGGGATCCAAGATGGTGGCCATCGGGTCAAGAAAAACTGTCAAATACTCTGCAATATGAGTATTTCCGGAGAGGGAACGACGTGTAGAGGCCAGAAATCGATGCCAGACGCCATTTTGGAATCCAAGATGGCGACCATCGGGTCAAGAAAAACTGTCAAATACCCTACCATATGGGTATTTCCGGATAAGGAAAGACGTGTAGAGACCGAAAATCGATGTCAGACGCCATTTTGGAATCCAAGATGGTTGCCATCGTTTCAAGAAAACTGTCAAATACCCAACAACATGGGCATTTTCGGATAGGAGATGACGTGTAGAGACCGGAAATCGATGTCAGATGCCATTTTGTAATCCAAGATGGCGACCATAGGTTCAAGAAAAACTGTCAAATACCCTACAATATGGATATTTTTGGAAGGAGACGACGTGTAGAGGCCGGAAATAGATGCCAGACGACATTTTGGGATCCAAGATGGTGGCCATCGGGTCAAGAAAAACTGTCAAATACTCTACAATATGAGTATTTTCGGAAAGGAAACGACGTGTAGAGGCCGGAAATCGATGCAAGATGCCATTTTGGAATCCAAGATGGCGGCCATCAGTTTAAGAAAAACTGTCAAATACACTACAATGTGGGAATTTCCGAAAATGGACGATGTGTAGAGGCCAGATATAGATTCCAGACGCTATTTTGGAATCCAATATGGCGGCAACATGTTTTCCATGGTCACCATAGCCGATCAAACTCCAGACGAAACTAGAACCGCACTACCGTTCATACTGGTGACAACGCTCTGATGAGACAACGAAACCTTACCCCCAAGCTCCTCCCCTGATCCTACCCTTCGACAATGTACCTCTCTTACCTCGAGTAAGCCGCGAGTATTCGGCCCAACTCCTACTAGGCATAGAATTAAGTGAATGTTGTTACAAACAAAGAACAATGAACTATCGGCTCCGTAAAGCTAACGTGATTGAGCCTTCCAAATAAACGAACTAGTTAAAAAACATGTTTTCCATGTATAAGGCTTACCAAGAATATTGCGTATAATTTATTGTGTATAGCGTATCACTGAGCAAGATCGCAAAATAACGTGGAAAATTCCTCAAAACAATAAAACGCTTTAAATTGTTTTGTTGTATTTTTTTCTATCGTAAACTACAGATTTATTCCTGGACCCCTCGACAGTGAATATGGTTGATATTTTCATCCACCACCTGGTGCGGCAGAAATCGAGTTAAAACTAAATCATTTCTCAGAGGTCGAAAGTTTCTGCTCATTGGTCAGCAATGTTGAACGGAGTGCAAAAATGCAAGATTTGATAAGGGAAGTCGAGACCCATCTCACGGTGTCGAAGAACGAGAGTGACTAGAATGCATAAAACATGACAGCGCTGGTTGGTTCTTTGTTATCGAAAGAGAAAATAAAATGTGGAATAAATCTGTAGCTTACGATAGAAAAAAACAAAACAAATCAAAGCATTTTATTGTTTTGAGGAATTTTTTTATGGAAAACATGTTGCCGCCACATTGGATTCCAAAATAGCGACTGGAATGTATATCTGACCTTTACACGTCGTCCCTTTTCGGAAATTCCTACATTGTAGGATATTTGACAGTTTTTCTTAAAACCGATGGCCGCCATCTTGGTTTTTAAAATGGCCTCTGGCATCGGTTTCCGGCCTCTACACGTCCGGAAATACCCATATTTTAAGGTATTTGACAGTTTTTATTGAACCAATGGCCGTCATCTTGAAATTCAAAATGGCATCTGGCATCGATTTTCACGTCGTTTTCTTTCCGGAAATACTCATATTGTAGAGTATTTGACAATTTTTCTTGACCCGATGGCCGCCATCTTGGATTACAAAATGGCATCTGAAATCGGTTTCCGGTCCCTACATGTCATCTCCTATCCGAAAATACCCATTTTATAGGGTATATGATAGTTTTTCTTGAACCGATGGCAACCATCTTGGATTCCAAAATGGCGTCTGACATCGATTTCCGGCCTCTACACATCATTCCCTATCCGGAAATACCCATATTGTAGGGTATTTGACAGTTTCTCTTGACCCGATGGTCACCATCTTGGATTCCAAAATGGCGTCTGGCATCGATTTCTGGCCTCTACATGTCGTTCCCTTTCTGGAAATACCCGTATTATAGGGTATTTGACAGTTTTTCTTGACCCGATGGCCGCCATCTTGGATTCCAAAATGACGTCTGGCAACGATTTCCGGCCTCTACACGTCATCCCCTTTCCAAAAATATCCATATTGTACGGTATTTGACAGTTTTTCTTGAACCGATGGCCGCCATCTTGGATTCCAAAATGGTATCTGACATCGATTTCCGGCCTCTACACGTCATCCTTTTTCCGGTTCCTGATCTCACATTGCACAGCAACATCTTATATGGACAAGCTTTGGAGTCATAACATATTAAGGAAGTTCATGTGCACACTAGCGCCGCGTAGTGTGAGGGTTTTGAAATAATATGACCATCATCCGAAAGGACTTAGTGACCTGTACAACTTTTCTCAAGACAGTAACCTTCTATATGGCCAGGTTCTCGAGATACAGCTTATACAGAAAATTCACTTGCACACTAGCACCGCGTAGTGAGCGTGTTCTGAACTAATATGACCATCATCCGAAAGGACTTGCTCACCTGCACAACTTTACTGAAAACAGCAACTTTCTATATGGCCAGGCTCTCGAGATACAGTTTATATAGGAATTGCACATGCACACTAGCGCTGCGTAGTGAGAGAGTTCTGAACTAATATGGCCACCATCCAAAAGGACTTGATCACCTGCCCAACTTTGCTAAAAACAGCAACTTTCTATATGGCCAGGCTCTCGAGATACAGTTTATATAGGAATTGCACATGCACACTAGCGCTGCGTAGTGAGAGAGTTCTGAACTAATATGGCCACCATCCGAAAGGACTTGGTCACCTGAACAACTTTGCTCAAGACAGTAACTTTCTATATGGTCAGGATCACGAAATATTCTATGTTGGTAATATGATCCATATATTATAGCGCCCGTCATAAGTAACATAAAAGTGAAGCGCCTCTAGCGGCGTAGTTCCCAATCCAATGGCACAGGCTTGTTGGTCTAACCCACTACAGCAACTTTGTCGAAGACAGTATAGCTTTATGTATTGAAACAAATGAGATAATCCACTACAGCCCCCATTAGTGAAAATCCCATAAGCTGTGGGTATCCTTATTCGCGGTTCCTTATTCACGCCCCCGTTACCCCGGCAATAAGGATTCCTGACTGTACTTCTCTCCCTTCCGCTCTCAGATTTCGTAGATTCGGTGTCTCTCGTTGTGTTTTCAGCTGAGACTGAGCAATATTCGATACCGCGAAACCCGAAAAAAATGATAGTATATTTTTGAATCTGGCTTAGAAATACCCCATGAATAAAGTTCTTGGGTCGTTGTTATATGGTGGCCTTGCAAACTCGCTTTCGCAGCGTTTCGTTTCAATACTCCTCCCAAAGCATCACAAGGACCCTTTCCATGACAAGTTGCGAAAAAATTCCACTCGGTAGCAATGCCAAAATCTTTTTGCATGTTGCATAAATTAAAAGCGGTCATCTTATTTTAATATTGGCTTCCTGATCCATCTGAGAAAAAGTAAATCTGTTGTAAGCCTGGCAATTTACATTTTATGATAGCGAATGTTAACTATCGATCAGAGGTTCCTAATCATTTCAGTTCCTTTCCCACAAACATTTTCTTGACACTCCCCAGAAATATGTATTAACAAGACTCACCAATATGTATCAGAGTATAATTTGCTCTAAATTGAGTGCTGGAAGATTTATTTACCTCCTGACTAAAATAGGTAAACAATATGCTGCCCATAAATAATAACAAATAAATTGCTGGTACTTTTGTTTTATGTTTTAGACGTTGGTGTATTTTTTTTTTTTTTTTGCTTAAAATGGTCATATAAACTTCAAATGGTTTGTGCCAAGTCAGTTTCTAACTAAATGAGTTCAAATTTTGGGAGGCTAATCAGGGCCCAATTTGGAACCATTTGAGCACTGTGGAGCGAAAATTTCAAATTTTGCATCAGTCTAGCGCACATCTTGGACACTGTTGCAGTATCGCGCATAAAACTGAAACTGCAGCAAACGTAGAGTTCCATTTTCATTGTGTTTAATAGGAGCAACCATTTTTGGTCTTGAAATTTCGAGGTGATATTATCGGTACAGTTGAAAACCGGAAAAGCTCACACGTGACAATAAATTGTACTCTTGTTCTGTGCGTTAAAGATAGTGTCGGACATAGTGCGCTGTATTCGCGCAATGATGCGCTATAATGTGCACTATGTCTGACGTTATGTTTAACGTACAGAACGAGAGTAAAATCGAAAGTCGCGTGTGGGATTTTCCTGTGTCCAACTTGACCAACAATAGTAAGATATTGTAGTGTATTGTAATATTGTCTAAATTTATATTTTTGCCATACACTATTCAATAACGCAAGTAACCACCAAGCCCGTTATTAGCCCGATGAGGGCCCTTCTTGCAATATCAGGCTGATATTTAGTACGACTAGAGTCGGTGTATAATGAGAAACGCCAAGAGTGAAGCCAGGTCTACCTATTGAACCTCCAAACCGGCTACCTATCGTGCAAAATAAACAAACATTGCGATGCTATGAAAGGTCCACGAAAGGTATTGCAATAAATTATGAAATAGGGGAAAAGTTGGCTTCGGCAATTGGCGTTGACGGCACCGTCGAAAAATCGTCTCTTCTAGAACATATTGACAGTTTCTTATGGGATTTCTCGGTGGAGTGAAAGGATAGTACGAAGTCCGCCATGTTTCACGCACAGCCTGGCGTTTGCTTATGGATTTTACCATAGGTGTAAAGAGCTACAGAGTCGCCGTCAACGCCGATACCTTAATCTATTATCGTCAGGGGGTAAACAAAGTCCTAGAGCACTCAAATTTGGCCAATAGTTGCTCTGAAACACAATGTATCCACATGCCAAAATTGAGCTCTCAAGGACGTTGTTTACCCCCTGACGATAATAGGTAAAGGTATTGCCGAAGCCAACTTTTCCCCTATAATCGAAGAAATGATCATGAACACGCAGTGAGTATTAAAATGTCATGGGATACATTTGGTAATGATCAGTAATGAGAATTTCTATTACTTTTTTATTAGGAAAATTTGAAAAAAAAAATCACTGATATAATGATTTACTACAGCCGCTATGTTTTTTTTTCTCGCTAGAAGACATTTGAAGTTGATGCAGAAGTCCTGTGTTGCCAAGTGAACAGAAAGGGAATCTTTCAAAAACCGTGATGCGAGTTCAACTGTTTTTCTCTTAGCGTGACTCATTATACACCGACTCTAAGTACGACTTTAAATTTTTATATTAACCTTGTATCAGCATAATATTGCACTTTTTGCATTACCGGACTTGGCAAGATCGTCACCATTATTTTGAATAGAATGATGCTACACATCAATGCAAACCCAATGTTTGCTTTTTTTTTTTCTTTGATTTTTTTTTCCGTCGATCTTGTTTTCCGTGCTGAGCACCAATGCTACCGACGCCAGGAAGGCAGCTCCCACACCTGGAACTTACCTATCGACTCATCAACTCATGAACCGGGGACCAACGGGAAGTATTCCGAAGGAAGGCGTGATCAAAGATGTTATGCCTCAGAACATCCCGACGGCGGGATCATGATCAGTCATGATTGAACCCAGGCCTGCTGGGGTGAGAGGTAATCACGCTTACCACTACACCACCGCCGCCGCTAATGTTTGCAGATGAGCAGTTTGTATTTCTCCATGGGCATTCAACTACTCATCAACTCTTAAGAGTTACTAATTTAATTCGAACAAACAATGCTAGACATAGCATTCGACAGTGTTTAGTATGAAGGTTGCTACCGTTTTGTTTCATATCCAGCTTTCCATGCTTGGTAATGGCGGCCTGTTTGTATGAATATATGTATCCTATACTGTACTTTTTGACACTAACTGGAGGGCGTATGTTGCACGCTAACTCGAAAGTACCCATTAAATGAGTTTCTTGTATTCATTATTTTAAGTTATTCTAAACTGTCAAAAAATGGGTATTATCCAAAAACGAAAAGCGGGTACTTTTTCCCCATTTTTGAAAATATATTCTACTGTTAAAATGGGTAAATATGTGTCTTCAATTAACTTCAAGACATCTCTAAAGAACTGGAAGCGCAGGACAGAATGTGTAATCATTTTATATTGCGTGCAAATCGGTAAAAAATCACATTTAAAATATTTAGACGAGTACTGCGATTATGTGACGGAGGTCCAATGGATATCGAGATGGATATAGTAGTTTGATCCGGCCAATGTTTATTGTGGTGGAAATGTTTATTGGTAATAGTGCTACGGCCAAGTGATTAATTTTTTCTTCACTTCAGACAAAGATGATGAGAGTCAAACCGAAAGACCCGGAATAGCGAAGACACGATCTGGTACCAATTGTTACGAGGTAAATATTAAAAGTGCAATTATGATGTAAATTGTATATGTTCTACAAATGTGTTCCGTTTTAGGTCAGTGAAAATCATCTATAATTAAAATGTGATTTACATGCAGAAGGGTCTGTTCGATCAATAGCATCCCTCGCGGACAGCTCCCAGCAGTGATCTGGACCGAATGTTGAAACCGCTCTGGCGGAAAATACTAAGCTTGAATGTCTGCAACCGTGCCTATTGGTATATTCTACTTATTTGTGTAATATGTATTGTGATTATGATTAAGTGTTTATGTGCAATAAAGAATATGAAGTATTTTTATGATTTGAAATTTTTTTAAAACGTTTGCTGAAAAGCAGTCTGAAGCAAAAATACGAATCAATAAAATGGGTACTTTTTACTCATGTGCAGAAAAAACATGATGGATAAAAAGTATCCATTTTTTGACGTTTTCGCTGAATACTCATTAATGAGTAAAATAGGTTTTACTCATTTCATGAGTTAAGCCACTTTTCTTCAAAATGGTTCTTTTTTTACTCATTAATGGGTACTTTCAAGTTAGCGTGTGTTCCATTTTCTTCTGTTCCTGGGAGAGAGAAAGGGAGGGATCAAAATCCGAACCTCCAGATAGTACAGTGAAGGATACATTTTTTCATACAAACAGGCCGCCATTACCGATCATGGTACCATGGTACCAATTGGTAAACAAAAAAGTCAGCTGATCGCAACTGTCTCGTGGACAGCTTTATTGGGGCGTGAGCCCGTTTAATTTTGCCAGCTTTGTTTGTAACTCACACAGCCGTGCCTGCCGAGTAGAACTTGGAATAGAGTTTGCTGACGTTTATCGTATACACGTTACGTCACGTATACGTATACGCAAAATGTTTTCATCGGGAAAAAAAACTGCATAGCGAAAAGTTTTCCTGATGAAAACAAATCACTGACACAATCACACTTTAGCAATCTCTATGCGTACGCATAGACTTCTCTGACGTTTGTGAAATGCGCAAATATTAGTGCAGAACTTGGGGAAAATTATAAGTTTTAGTGCAAGACATCCGTAGAATTCACCCAATTCATAAACGTCAGAGAAGTCTATTGTTTTCATTTTCTTCTGTCGTTTCGCTTTTTCTCATCAGAAGTCTTCAATATTTTCGTTGTGCTTTTCATCATCAGCAGTGAGGGTTACGTTTTGCCTGTGAGCAGTGACCATTACTGGTGATAGTCGTTTGCCATTAGCGTTGACGGCACCGCCGAAAAATCTCGCGTCACTTTTCAAATAGACCAATGCAACATATCCACCATTTTGAGAAAATCGAAGTTGAAGTTCGACAGATTATTATTTTAACTGTTTAAAAACAATACATTTTGCAATACTTTTTTTAATGTAGTCAGTGTATAATAACGTTGAAAATTCAAAAGAAACGGTAAAATCAATTTTACTTTGAATTTCATGCTACAACATAGAAAAAACCACATAGGACGTTTTGACAAGTCGAGTTGTACATTGAACATGTTACATTGGACGATTTTTCTCAATGACATAATCAATGAGTGTTACATAGGACGTTTTGTCTACATGATACTAGATTCCCTTTCACAGATTTCAGAGTATAGTACCTAACTTTAGATTGGCCCCGCCTTTGGAAAATGAGCACCAATCATGTTACCCGAGCAAAGTTAGAGATCAAATTGAAATCAGAATTTGCTGTTATGATGTAACTTACTTTGAATACTCCATTTGATCTCATTTTGGTTGACTTAACGGTTAACACATCAAAAATGAGAGCAAAATTTTACACTGTTGAAGCAAACGGAAAACTAATCCTGCTTTCAATGAAATCAATTTGATTACTGATTTTGCATTCATAATGTTTGACTGAATACGGGCCTGGTGTAAATGGTTAGCATCCAAGCTTCTCACGCTGAAAGACTTGAGCTCAAATGTCACCTCGGGTTGGTTGCGAATGACCTAAAATTAACACAAAACAATTAAACAATAATCGTTAGTTCAACGACAGATAAGCTTAACTTAAATCTTAAACAAGACGTTAACAGCAGAACTTCAAGTTAAGTTGCTTTCATTTAAAATGTCTTGACTGCATAATGAAAGCACAATATGATATCAGACTAATGTCGTGACAATTGAAATCAAAATGAGTATTCATTATGATAGGAACTGCAATCTTTAATATCGATTTGCTTTCATTTTGTTAACCGACTTTGCCGAAGTAACAATCATGTACCCATCATTTTAAACTGTACATTGGACAATGTTTGATGAATGATTATCTTAAATAAATGAAAGTAAATTTGGATGAATGTTTTTGTATCACATACAATGATAGAAGCGCAATACTTTGTATCGCTTAACTCGATTTGTTTACATTTGTTACATTGGTCTATTTGAAAAGTGACGCGAGAAATCTTCTCTTCTAGCAAAGATTGACAGTTTCTTATGAGAATTTTCAGTGGAGTGAAAGGATAGTACGAAGTCCGCCATGTTTCACGCACAGTCTGACGTTTGATTATGGATTTTACTATTGGAGTAAAGAGCTACAGAGTCGCCGTCAACGTCAATGGCTCTACCTCTCACTGCGTGACAAAACCTTCTGTCAGCGATAGTCGGTTAATAGAGATTGCTGACGTTTATCGTACGGGCACTATTATTTTGAACGGTTCCTCAGTGAAGTTTTCATTTATACTTTATTTCACCGCCATGTCCTAATCTAAAGATCAATAACTATTTTCAGATCCTAATCATCAATACTACGGCGGTTATCCCCAGCAACCAGGATACAATCAAGGCGGTTTTCCACAACAGCCAGGCTATAATCAAGGTGGTTATCCATCTCAGCCGTACCCACCACAACAGGGTTATCCCGGTTATCCACCTCAGCCGGGCTACCCCCCTCAACCGGGTTATCCCCCTCAGCCAGGTATGGTGTTTGTATATTCAGAACTGTGTATGGAAAGTTGAACAATCTGATTTTTATGTGTGTAGGTATCGCGCCACAACCTATGTTTCAACCCTCATACCCTCCGCAAGATCAAGGATATATAGGACAACCAGCAATGGCCCCGGGTGGAAATTATGAACACTATGATCCCGAAGATCAAAGTGCTAAAGGCTTTGACTTTACTGATCAATCAATTAGAAGGGGATTTATTCGTAAAGTGTATTCCATTCTGACGGTAAGTATTACGAAATTCCCATCAAACTGTACTCTCAATCATTCAGGCAGAATGATGAGGCAGATGGCAGTTCATATTCATATGAAAATGATTCATTGAAGCTGAATGTTTTGCGCACTGACTTAAAGTGTGAAAAAGTGCGAGCTTCAGTCTAATGTCATAATGTGTTCGATGCACTTATTCCTTATCAGGAAATGATTAATTGATCGATATTTTGACTGTTAGTTCACAGCAAAAAAAAGCAATTTTACGTGACAGGTAAACCAAAGCCATTTTAAAATTACATCGCTTCAATTTAATTTTCCATTAAAAGAGCATGATAAAACTCATAAAATTACATAAATTATTCTCCACGCGATGTAAAAACTTATCGAAGAACATCGAATTTTAAATGTATTTTTTTAAATTTACATACTCGTGTAAATTTAAATCAACAATTAGAAAGCTAATATGGCGGACGGACCGATTATTCGATCAGTTTTTTTTTCTCCACCGCGTACAGCTCGAGTCGGAAAAAGTGTAAAGATGATGATGATGATGATGGTCCCCCAGACAACCAGAAGTCGTATAGCAATGTACGTAAAGTATCGTAAATAACTACAGTTTCAGTCAACATCGCATATAAGTATGACATACATCGCATTATGTTTAAGTTAAATCGTATAGAATGCAAATTTCCGACTTATTTACGACGAATCTTTTTTTCATCGTACTATATCACAAATTAAATCGGATTACATCGTAAGGTTTTTCAAATTGAATTTGTTATTACAGATTGAATCGTATATAATGTCAAATCAACTCGTTTAAAAAGAAATTAAAATTTGCACGTATATGGCCTCCACTTTTGTAGGTATAGGGCCTATTTTTGCATTCTATACGATTTGTTTGTTTGTATATATGTTTGTATATCACGAAAACAACTTTAAATATACGTACATTCTGGTTGTCTGGGCCCACCTCTTACCCCTACAAAGGTTTGAGCTGGACGATTTATCTTTAAGATAATTAAATATGACAATTTAACCAGACTTGCAAACAAAATAGAACTGGTTACAGCTACAGATATAAATTCCCTGTAGAGTTTACAGTTGCTTCACAGCGATATAAATGTTGAAAAGCTCAGGCGTCCACCTCTTAGTTCGCCTTTTTGTCTACCTAAAATATTCATAAGTATTACAAGCAATCAAGAGTTAATGAACAATCAACAAAGCATCCTATTACACTAGCAACCCGGCAATCTGATGCTATCATAATTTTCAGCAATGTCAGAAATGCTCACGAACCCCCAATATTTGCCAGAAAACTTACTACTAATTCAAGGTATCTTCCAAATGAGCTTCAAAATTGCATTTATTTATCAAATTTTAAATTCAGTCCTCTATATCCGTAATACGCGCGCGAGGCTCAAACCTTTGTAGACTACCGTGCGGGACCGAAATCCGTACACCTAAGCACGAAAGAATCATTAATGGTCAATACTAAATAATACTATCACATTATGCTCTGTATCACATCTTTTCCCCATACATTTATCTTTATTTTACCATTATTTGCAAACACCAGGTCTTAAAATTACCTTTAATTATAAGAAAAAGTATTTAAATTGCACATCTCTTGAATCAAAATCCGTACAGCGTTCTACGATTGAATCAAAATCCGTACAATTTTGAATCGAAATCCGTACACTGTGTTGAGGATGAATCAAAATCCGTACATGCATGTAAATCGATCTAAATCAATGAAAAAAAACATGTTACTGTCTTGAATAAAGTATTTATTTAGAAGTTGCTTGACTAGGAGTCCAAAACAGATATACTCGTTTAAATACACTAGTTTACAGCATATTTGAACGTTGTACGCTGATGGTTTTTTTCTCATGTAAAATCGTGCGCTGAATCCAAAAATGTAGTCCAAAAAATCTCAGTAGGATAGATTTCGAGATATAGCTAAAAAATTAAATATCACTTTAAAAAAAAAACCTGTTTACTAAAACCACAAATACCTCCGGCTGTAATGAAGTAATAATTAATATTTTAACGCCGAATTAAACGTGATAAAATTTGATTTCGATCATTACAACTTTTTTTCCGTGAGAGTAATGGTAGAACCACAATAAACATTTTTATTTACATTGCTTAAAAAATTAGCAGAAATTCATTTTTTCTAAGGAAAACTTAAAAAAAAACTATTAAATAATAACAATACCACTAATCTCACTGACAATTGATGTTTAATTGATCGAACGAAAAATCTCTTACCTCTAATTTAGCGTTAAAATAATTGATATTTATATTGTTGGATTCAGCGTACGATTTTACATAAGAATCATTCGTCAAAGGTTCAAGTTAATTTTTTTAACTAGTAATATCAGCGTTAGATTAATTGATGCTCCAATCGATTCAAAGGAAAGGTTACTGATTTCTTTTTATTTAAGAAGGTGACTGCTATGGATTTTTATGCTAACTAATATCATGCTTAAGGATTCATTTCCTCCAAATTTTATTCTATACCAGTGCTTTGGGTTAAATATTATTACTAGAGTTTACCTCCGATCACAACTTCGAGGTCTTTGAAATTTGACATGTGATAACGTGCAAGATGCGCCATACTTTGGAACTTGGGGGGCACTCCAGATCAACGCTACAAAACATTATTAACCGGGACTAAACTGGGCGGTGTAGCTTGGACAATGTTGTCGAATCAATAATAGCAAACTGAATAGAAGACTGCCGAAACATCTTTAATACACCGATAATGGAAACGCTCCACCAACCCACTGGCATCAAGCGATAGAATAAGCGGTTCCTAAGATGGTAGCCCTATAATGGCGGATAAGTGAAAAAAATTCATCTAATGTAATTCGGTGAAAACCTTCAAATCTACAACTACTATTAGCTGGCTGTTTTATTTCGTCAGGTTCATCGACCAATTCAATGGATTGATTAATTAATGAATCACTTTCGACAAAATAATCATTAAACTTTGATGCAATTACTTGTTCTGACTGTTCTAATGTGCCATTAAATGTTATGGACCGCGGTTTGCAATTACTAGGTTTTAATAAAGATTTCAAAATTTTCCATTTTCTTTGCTATTCATGCTGATCAATCTTCCTTTGAACATATTCACAACGAGTTTTCTTTATCGATTGTGAATACTTATTACGCGCGATTGTGTACCTATTCCAATGATTGTCATTATTTGATCTACAAAACTGTTTGTACCATTTGCCCCTTTTCAGTTTAGGACGCAAAAGATCCAAATTGTACCAGCTGTTCGAGTTTTTCAAAGAAACAAGCTTTTGCTCAACTAGTTGATTGGTACACGTTTTCAAAGCGTTATTAAGAACAGCTGTAGATTCATCTAAGTTACCGGCCGCAAATGGAAAATCCACGCTCCTCTCAACAAGATTCGAAACAGCTTGCTTCGAATATTTCCTCCAGCACTTCAATTTTACAAAATTATCGTTATCATTAACATGGTCTAAGACATTAATCACTAAGGTCTCATGATCGGTTATTCATGAATTCGAATTATGGCTATTCAAATGATTCGAATTATGGCTATCACGCCAGTTAATATTAAAATCACCAGCCAATATATTTAATTTACTAGAATAGAATCAAGGAATGTCTTAAAATGTCGAGCCAGTTCTCTAAAACTTAAACACCATAATTACCCATCTTCATGCCACGTACAACTGTAATGCCCAAGAACCAGTTGCCATCAATAACATTTTGGTACGAAGGTTGAATTGAACTGATTCTTTGACATAAATAGCAACACCGCCAGTGTGTCTAAAACGTGACAAACAAGCAGCAACAATATATCCCGGAATACTATACTGATCAAAATCTTCAGTTTTTACAATATGATTTTCAGATAATAAAACTAAAAGAGGACGTTTTTCCTCAACAATCTCACGTAATGCTACGTAGTTTGTTGACTACCCCGCAATATTCAAATACAAAAAAATCGAATTGATCCACATTCCTGGACTTTGTCAGCTGCTTTTCTTCTGATCAAAACATCTTTTAAAGAGCAAACATTCCGAGCTAAATGAGGCATGGTTGACGTCCAAGTTCATTTTACGTTCTTTATTTATTTTCAAACAATTAATACATTTCAATACAGTTGACGTACACTCCGACGTTTTGTGTTGTTGGCTGCTAAAGCCTCCTTAATAAAGCTAAATAATAATAATTGTTGGCTGCACCTAGAGCATCTCTCACATTTTTTGCAATCCATGCTTTTGTGCCCAAATTCTCCACATTTGAAGCATCTTACAAGGTGTCCATCCAACCGGGAAATCCGGGAAAAACCGGGAATTCGGATAAGCCGGGGAAAAACTGGGAAAAATGCGGGAAAACCCAAATCGCACCGGGAAAGATAATGTATACTCATCCTAAGTAACATTTTTGGTTTTATCGTAGTCGTTTAGGCCATAATTTTATTGGTCAGAGTTTTTCATCAGAATTGAAAGGCCGACTTTAGTTCACGAACGATAAAAAGAAACTTAAGAAACGATGTTAACACTTCGAATGTTCGACCACGAATGAAAATGGCACCTACAGCACCTTTTTGCTTCCCCTTCTCACAGTGTTGCCACCAACCAAGATGAATGAGTAAGGTGGCACGGCAGTTATACTCATAACACTCCTCCTCAACGTATAGTGCCACCATTCGATGACAGTCCCAGCATTCCTGAGAACTTCCGTTGTTTCGTAGTCCCCAGGGGCTTGGTAAGCACGTCAGCCACCATGTGCTCAGTTGGACAGTACTCTAAATTCAAGAGACCCTGCTCACATAGCTGCTTGACAAAATTCTCTTGTCTCAATGTGTTTTGATCGACGAGTGGTCCTTTCGGAATTCACGAAACTTATACAGCTCTGATTGTCTTCCATCATCGTCACAGGACTATCATCTCGCTCGCCTATCTCTTTCACCAATCCTCGAAGCCAAACAAGTTCTTGCGTAGCTTCGCTCAGAGCCACATACTCTGACTCCATAGACGACAAAGTATCACAGGCCTGTTTACGGCTGGCCCATGAAACAGCCCCATTGGCATAGCATAAAACGTATCCAGTCGTTGATTTCCTCGTACTAGCGTCAGTATAGTCGATCAGACCACCACCAGATCCGTTGTACACCAACCTCCAATGTTTAGTCGCTTTCAAATAGCGAACTACTCGCTTCGCTGCTACCCAGCATGCCTCCGTAGGAGCGCTCACTTTACGGTCAAGAATCGCCGTACTAACAGCAATATCCGGCCAAGCACACACAACAATATACAGAAGGCCGCCACCCAAACTTCTGAACTTCGTTTCGTCAGCGAAAGAGGCACTCGTATCTTCCACTTTCAAAAACCCTTCATCCATTGGCGTCTTAGTAACCTTTGCATCTCTCAATCCAAACTTGTCAATAAGTTTATCGATGTAGCCTTCGAGGCTCACACTATAGTCACCCTTCTCTCGCTTAACCTCCAGTCCCAGGAAGTAGCTCAAGTCTCCGAGATCTGTGATCTCAAAATGTCTCTTCAACGATTGGTACACTGAGTCAATCTTCTTTTCATCTTCACATCCAACCATTATATCGTCAACATACACTAACAGGAATACCCTCTTCCCATCTTCGATCTTCATGTATAAGCACTGATCAGAACTACTCTGCTGAAAACCCATGTCCACAAGAACACCGTGTAATTTTTGGTTCCAGTAACGTGCGGACTGTTTGAGTCCATATATGCTTCTTTTCAAACGGCAAACCAAGTGCTCCTTGCCTTTCTCCTCGTATCCAGTAGGCCGTTCTGATGTCAAAATGCTTAAGTGTCATTTTTTTTTCGAAGCTAGAGCAAGCATCATGCGAAGAGTCGTATGGCTCGTGACGGGAGCGAAAACTTCATCGTAATCCTCGCCGAACCGCTGCGAATAGCCTTGAGCCACCAGACGCGCCTTGTGTTTGGTCACCTCCCCAGTTGCGTTCCGCTTCAATTTGAAGACCCAGCGGCAACCTACCACCTTCCGTCCTGCAGGTAACTCTATCAGCTCCCAAGTGCCATTCTCCGCATGTGATTTCAACTCGTTCACCATTGCTGCTCTCCATTCTGCGTTTTCCTTATAGGTTAATGCTTCCTTCAGATTCCTTGGTTCTGTACAGTACTCGTTGCATAGGCCTCTTCAATCAACCGGACTGGCGCGATGTTCGGACGACCGGATCTGCGTGCGATTTCATCCATAGGAAAACCTCGGAACGATGGTTCCTCATCTGTAGCGCTGTCGTACTGCGTTGCATCAAGATCGGTATCATTTATTTCGCCAACACTTTCCTCGGCATCATTTGTACCGGCCGCCAGATTCTCGAGCGGTGAAGTAGGTTCGAGTGACACTACCACTACTCCTCCTGACGTCGAAGGCTCCTGTTTGGCAACCTCAACATCGCACTGTTCCAAAAACTTCGCATCCCTGCTAATGGTGATTCCTTTCGTTTCCAGATTCACGAACCGATAGGCCTTCTGCCCCTCCGCGTAACCAACGAACACCAATTTCTCCGCTTTTTTATCCAGCTTCCGGCGCTTCTCCTTCGGAACATGTACGAAGGCTTCCGATCCGAATACTCGAAAATATCCGTACGCAGGCTGCCTCCCGTACCACAGCTCGTAAGGCGTAGACTCTACCGAAGACGAAGGCAAGCGATTCTGCAGGTAGCTGGCAGTCGAAATCGCCTCGCCCCAAAACAGCTTCTCCATCTTCGAATACGCCAACATGCACCGCATCATGTCAACGAGGTACCGGTTTTTGCGTTCGGCCACCCCATTCTGTTGAGGCGAATACGGAGCCGTCCGTTGATGCACTATTCCATGATCAGCAAAATACTTCTGCAGAGACTTACTGCCATACTCTCCGCCACCATCCGATCTGATGACTTTCGGATAGTGCCCAAACTGGTTGCGTGCCAAAGCACAATACTCGCGAATTTTCTCCTCGGCCTCCGACTTCTTATGCAACAGGTAGATAACCGTATAACGACTATAGTCATCCACCATTGTCATGAAGAATCGACTACCGCGCGCTGTTGGCACCCCCATGGGTCCTCCCAAGTCCGTGTGCACCAAACCACCAACGACTGAAGCTCTCGAAGATGAAACTTTCGGAAATGATTCACGGCTCAACTTGCCCTCACAGCAGGATTCGCAAACAGACAGACACTTCTAAACCGTGTCCCAAATCATTCCGCACAATATTCATTACCGCCTCCATGTCACGGTGCTCAAGCCGACGATGCCACAGGTGTAAACAGGAAACTCCATGATTCGAATACGCTAACTTGGCTTGCTCCGGAAACCGCTGCAGGTGATATAGGCCACCCTTACGTTGACCCACTAACAGCACATTTCCGGCTTTCAGGACTTTACACCCAGTCTTATCGAACGAAACTTGAAACCCCAAATCAGTAATTTTACTCACCGAAAGTAGGTTTGTTGCGAGCGACGGCACATGGTACACGTTGTCCAGCGAAACGTTCATCCGAGCACCATTTCCGTTCACGGACACAAGCTTGCTACTTCCTGCACCAGTCGATTTGATGCATTGGCCGTCAGCCAACGAAATTGCTGATTGCTTCGATTTGTCCAGCTTCTCCAGGTAATGCGTCGTTTGTCATATGAGAAGTGGCACCAGTGTGGTCTAAGTACCACAACCCGGCTTCTTCAGCTCTCCCAACGAACAAACACTGATCCACACTATCTTCTGCTTCAACGGCCACGGCCTTTTCACAAGCTGCTTTTTTCTTCCTGTCAGCCACCAACTTCCGGCAGTCTCGCCGAAAATGGCCATTCTTACTACAATAATGGCACAGTTTCTTCTTGTCATTTTTCTTTTCACTTTCAAATCTACTATTCTCACTACCTCCACTCGATACCAGTGCTTTTTCTTCTTCTACACCTTCCTGCGCTCGACGTCGGCCTTCATCCAACAGCTTCTTTTTGATGAAGTCGACCGTGAGGTCTGCATCTGGTCGACTCTCCAACGCCACGATCAAGCCATCGTATGATTTCGGCAGGCTCGACAGCATCAAGGGTACGAACAACGGATTTTTCATTTCTTCACCAAGTGCGATCAGTCGAAGCCGCAATGACGTGAGCTCCTACAGGTGCTCTCCCATATTGCCATCCTCCGACATCCGGGTAGCAAACATCTGGCGCATGACGTGGATTTTACTCGAAAGAGATGACCGCTCGTGGTATCCCTTAAGAGCGTCCCACATTTCCTTCGACGTAGTGGTCTGCATCACGTGAATTAGCTGGCTCTCTTCCAGTGCCAGACCGATCAGCGCCCTCGCCTTCTCGTCGTTTGCGAGCCACGCAGCATCAGGTTCCGCAGGTTTCGGCTCCGACACAACTTTCAGCACTCTTTCACGGGACATTAGAAGCTGCATTTTGAACTTCCAGATTGTGTAGTTCTGGTCGCTCAGCTTCTCAATCGAGATGTGTTGACCTTCAAGAATCATTTAAACTCTTATAAAATTGGCAATTTTACATGGAATCAATAATTTTTTTAATATACACAATTATATTCATTTGTTTACACTTCTGTTTACAATTTTCATATTATGCTTTCACTGTGGTAAAGTATCGAAATTCCTCAAAATTACAAAACAAATCTATTCTTTTCTTTCACTTGTTTGAGCATGTGGAGCAACCAAGATAGCTTACAGAGTATTTTTTTAGAATTTCTTTTGGTTGTCATTGGATGAACATTTTTTGAATTATTTTGCTACAGTTTTCCGAGTAAAGTAGTGTTAATATAAAGCCTAACCGAGACATATCTTGTCACGAAGCTACTTGAAGATAGAGAAGCAAATTCATGCCAATTAAAAAAATTTCCGATCTCAAACTCCTTGCATACCCGATCATGCTTGACATGCAAATGTTCGTCACCGTACACAATCAAAGAACTTAAAAAAATCATGAGATGATTGGTCCAGAGATAAATTAAAAATAATTTTTGCACTTTGTGCTAATCAGGTCCACCAGATTAGTCAGGATATCGTAGAATAGGGTTAACTACCCCATTTCCGGCCAATTAAACACAACCCGTCCTTAGCTTTCTTAATCTAGCGCAGTTCAGCACCAAACGGAATGTTATTATTACTGATGGCTTCCAAATCTATTTACCTTTCCGTAAGATTTGATGAAGATAAACCAATCGTTGAGATATTGTCTAACACTGCTTCTTGACGCCAAATTCGGCCTACGGATTCTAAACTCGGCCTAACGCATTGCAACGCCATTGAAACGCCAATTAACTTACTTCGGCCTATCGGATGAAGATAAAAATTGATTCAGTCGGAGCGCTTCTTTTGTTTTTAAGAATAATGAGTGCAAACCTTCATATCACGCGTTCTCATTGACTTCGTTCGGTAGCTTATTAACTGAAGTATCGTACCAAACGCATAATTGACTTGTTAACTCTGAAATCATGGATTTATTTGAAGTTTTCTGCTCGATAGGCCCAAAATTGACGATTAGGCCGAAGTAGTTCTCTACCCTACCTTGATTAGCCTGTAAAATATAAAGATCTGAATCCATAACTCTCACGCTGAAGTCAATGTACTTGATTATTTTAGAGATAAATCATCCAGCTCAAACCTAGGGGCAATCATCATTATTATGAACATAAAAGTACGTTTAGACTACAGAGTTATAACATGTTATAACGGTTGTCAAATAATTGCAACACAGAAACCACCATCAAGATAGCGCTATAACATGTTATAACTCTGTAGTCTGTACGTACTATAAATCTAACCGGGATAAGTCACGAATGATCAATGAGTGTTAAAGTTACTATTATATATATTATAATATATAAAAATATAATATTTAATAATACAATATATAATAATATGATATATATAATAATATAATATATAATAATAAAATAGGGGAATTTACGTATTCTCGTCAATCTAAGCAGTGTTCACACTTCTATTAGCATTTTCTCAG
Organism: Ochlerotatus camptorhynchus; assembly: GCF_037179485.1. NCBI lineage: Eukaryota > Metazoa > Arthropoda > Insecta > Diptera > Culicidae > Ochlerotatus > Ochlerotatus camptorhynchus. The sequence continues at coordinate 20,044 of NW_027041472.1, forward strand.
CGTCACGCACATATACGACGTGTCTGTTGGTTTACATTCATCTGCTGCTTGCTTCTCTATCCATTTTAATCGACAGAATTCTTCAAAACTGTTTGAAAACGTTTTTACAACGCTCCAAACTTCTCAGGTGAGTGTGACTATTGTCGGCAGCCTCATTTTCTTCGGCAACCTTCCCATTAGAACTGCGTGTTAACCAGCTGTTCTATTATCGGCAACTTGAAATCAACCCCATTTTAGAGTACGTATGCTTCATTTGAAGAAAAATCTGCCATAACAGGACTGTTCAGACGTACACATACAATCAGATTGAAGCTGAAAGACTAAAGAATCGTTTGGATGCATTCAGGGAAGTGTGTTGATGGGAAAACATAGTGAAATTAACGTTTAAATTTTGGTTGCCGAAAACAGTCAATGGGTGCCGAAGCCGACATTTACCCTATATAAATTAATAAAAAAAAATAAAGATCTGACCTCCAGGAATTTTGAAAAACCTAATATTCCAAACCACACAAGCAACATTTCCGATTTCAATGTGGTCTTAAAGTCAATTCTAAACCCATAAGGCCTCTTCAAAACCATGATAAAAACAAAATTGTTACCTGGGCAATTATATTATGTGGCTTCCCTAAGGTTTACCCATTCTATCATCGAATTGATAAGTCGAATAATCGTAGGTAACCTTAAATTATATTTTGAACTGAGACTCAAAATACTCAAAAGTGAAAATCGAACTTATGTTAATACCTGTACAATATCTCCAATACAATTTAAATATTTTGGTAACACATCTTTGTATCCCACAAAATGTTTTGGGTTTAAAGAACTTCAAGATCTAAACTCCTAGAAGATTTTAAGAATTTTCAATACTGCGTATTGATTTATGCTTTTTTCAACATACCAGTTCCCCTCACATGGCCGTTTCCGTCCTACTTTTTGCAGAGCATGCACCTCGGTTCCTTTGTACAGTCTTTTGCAACGTGTCCCTTCTCTTCGCATTTCCTGCAAAGATCAGATCTGTCAGGACCTTTGCAGTTTTTCGCCTGGTGACTGAAGCGCATGCATTTGTAGCATTGCTCCATTTTCTTAGACACCCGAGGAATAGCTTTCAACGGGCACACTGACGACCCAACCGGCCTATCTTCAGCAGCTCGTTAGCTGCGTCCGAAGAAAGTCGTATCGACGCCGTCTGCGTGCCACCATACGCCTTCCTCAACTGAATCGCCATCTGTACGTCTCCCAGATTGCATTGCACCTTCAGCGCACTTTTCAACTAGTCTTCCGTTGTGATCTCTTCCAGATCCCTGCACTCGACCACTGACTCCTGGGATAAGGCTCTTACGTTCGCCGTCCCGCCAAGAGATTTTTCGACGAGCTCCTTAAAAGCTGCGCTCTTAACCGTAGGATCCCTTTTCAGCTCAAATAGCATCTCGCCTTTCTGGTTTCGCCTGGTTTTCATGACATTCTAGAACTACGTAGGACGTTTTGTCCGAGGACGATCTTCCTCCTGACCTCCGTCATTTTGGTTCTCCCAAGCTGCAGTTCTTGAGATTTGCTACTGCTGGATATCGGTGTAAATATCTGGCTTAGCCCAACGCCTGGCTGCTCTCCTTGGAAACTTTGGGGTCCTTGCTGCTCACCTTGCGACTTACTGCTGCTGCAGGAAATTGCAGTGGCCCCCAGGTGAGCCCCCAGGTACGACACTGGTAATCTCTGCAATATCCCGCTCTTTGCGAACACGTTCGCTCCTCCGTTTTCACTGTGTGGCGTCTTGCCGTCGTCCTTCATACGTATATATATTTTTTGTTGGTTTTTTCATTTCCTTCATTTTTATTTTTATCTCCGATTTTCTCCATTATGATGGGCCTCTGGGCCGCTGTCTCCACTCATTGTATGTAGTCTCCAATCGTTATCCCATTTGTAGCCCTGTGTGCGTGTGTGTGTGTGTGTGTGTGTGTGTGTGTGTGTGTGTGTGTGTGTGTGTGTGTGTGTGTGTGTGTGTGTGTGTGTGCGTGCGTGCGTGCGTGCGTGCGTGTGTGTGTGTGTGTGTGTGTGTGTGTGTGTGTGTGTGTGTGTGTGTGCGTGTTTTTTTTTGGCAAGGAGGAAACCTTCAAAAAGGCCATCGTGCCATCGCTTGACGACTGGGCGCACAGTCGCGGTTACACGGTGTGTGGGATTCTTACCGCACTAAAACCTCGTTGGACGCCTTGCCCTTTTCCCCCGGAACCACTTGTCGTATTACTTCGGAGGGGGCCGTGCATTAAGCACCTCACTTTACCTCAGCTAATTGGCGCTTCCAATTCGCTGATCTTCTCTCTAATTTGTGAGCCATTTAGCTCCCAGCGTCACGTTCTACTCGGTTATCCCCGGTGGTGGATTCAGCCTACTCTGACGGAGAGTTCTCCCGGCTTCGGCTTTCCGTCCGCACTTGTGTGAGCACATTTCTACTTTCTAGTTGGTCTTCTCGCCATTTTCGCTGCAGCGCTGACATGATCTGCGTTACTGCTCTGCTGATGGCGTTAAAGGTGCCCTCCTCTCGACACATTTCTTCGACGACATTCTCTGTGCTAACATTCGAAGACCACGTGCTCTGGTGATTCTTCCACATTCCCACACTCCGCACAGAAGGGTGACGTTGTGTGTCCGAATCGATGCAGGTACTTCCTGAAGCAGCCATGACCAGACAGAAATTGCGTCAAGTGGAAATTGACTTCTCCATGCTTCCTGTTCACCCAGGTCGAAAGAGTCGGTATTAGCCTGTGTGTCCATCTACCGTTCTCCGCTGCATCCCACTCCTGCTGCCACTTAGCCATCGACTCCGTTCTCACCATTTTTTGTAATCCTCTGGTTTCTCTCGTCATATAGCACTCGTAGTTCTCTGCCAAGGTGATGCCGATTGGGATCATACCGGCGATAACGCATACTGCCTCCATCGAAATGGTTCTGTACGCACTCACGACTCGCATGGCCATGAGCCGGAACGAACTGCTCAATTTCCTTTGGTTTTGCTTCGTTTTCAGCGCTTCAATCCAGGCTGGACCTCCGTACCTTAGTATCGATGAGGACACACTAGCCAGAAGACGCCTCTTGCTGCTGCTTGGACCAGAATTGTTCGGCATGATTCTGGCTATTGCGTTGATGACCTTCGCCGCCTTCTCGCAAGCATATTCGATGTGGCTATTTAGCCGGTCGTCGATCATCACTCCCAGATACTTTAGCACGCGCTTCGAAACAATGGTGTGTTCTCCAACGGTGATTTCTACCCGTTGCACTGCTTTGCAGTTACTGACCAACATCACTTCTGTTTTGTGGTGGGCTATCTGCAGCTTCGCTCCTTGCATCCAGTTACCAATCGTATCTATCGCCTCGGCCGCCAGCATTTCCACTTCTTCCAGCGTCTCACCGGTTACCGTCAAGACGACATCGTCCCCAAAGCCAACGATCTCAACTCCTTTGGGCAGCTTGAGCGTCAGCACGCCATTGTACATTCCGTTCCACAACGTGGGACCTAGAATGGAGCCTTGTGGAACTCCCGCCGTGATTCTAAGCGATTTCTGCCCCGTCTCTGTCACGTAGACCAGGACCCGGTTCTGGAAGTAACTACTTAGAATCCTGCAGAGGTAGTCTGGAACCCCCATTCTATGGAGCGCCTTGGCGATGGCCTCCCAGCTGGCGCTATTGAATGCAATCTTCACATCAATCGTAATCACGGCGCAGTATCGATTTCCTCTCCGTTTCTGTTTGGAAGCTTTCTCGGCTCTGTCAATCACTGTCCGAATTTCATCCACCGTCGATCTCCCTTTCCGGAATCCAAACTGCCTCTCCGACAATCCGTGTTAACTCTCCGTACATTTCGTCAGCATGTTTAGGATGATCTCCAAGAGCTTTCCGACAGTATCCAGCAAGCATATTGGCCTATACGATGCAGGATCCCCCGCCGGTTTTCCGGGCTTCGGCAACAGCACATTGTACCTTCCACCTATCAGGGAACTGACCCTCGTCCAGACAGTTCTGCAGCACCATCCTGAACATGTTCGGGAACGTCTGGATCGCTGCCTTCAACGCCACGTTGGGAATTCCATCCGGGTCGGGAGCTTTATTCGCTTTCAACCCTTTCGCTGCTGCTATGAGTTTCTCGTTGGAGACTTGTTCAACGTTGTCTTCATCTACGTTGATCTTCATGGTGTAGGTGGCCAGTTCGTTGGGTCATGCTGTGGGAAAAGTCCCTCCACGATGACTTTCAGCTTGTTGGGACACATTTCAACCGGCATCGATGGACCTCTGATCTTCGCCATCGCGACTCGGTTTGCGTTGCCCCAGGGGTTGGCATCGGCGTCGCGGCACAGCTCCTTGAAACTATTTGACTTGCTCAGCTTTATCTTTCGTTTCAGTGCAGCCCTGGCCTCTCGGAACACCACCCTGCGGTCCTCTTTGTCTGCTTCTGTTCTTGCTCTCTGAGCACGCCTTCTGGCTAGAAGACAAGTAGCACGGAGGGTGCTAATTTCCTCGTTCCACCAGTAAGCTGGACGCCACCTGTTCGTTGGCTCCAGTTTTCTCGGCATAGTTGTGTCACATGCCCTTGCTAATGTTTCGGTCAACTCGTTCGCGCTTAGGCCCAGGACGCTGCTGTCTACCCTTAGAGCTTCGATGAAGAGATCCTTATTGAATACCTTCGTCTTCCACTTCCACTCGCTTACTTTCGTCCTCCGCATTTCCACCGGTGTACATTAGCCGATACTGTACCGGATCGCCTGATGGTCGCTATGGGTGTACTCTTCGCACACTCTCCAGTTCATATTTGCCATTAGCGACGTACTGCAGAAAGTGACGTCGATAATGGATTCCCTACCATCTTTGCGAAGGTGCTGATGGTTCCTAAGTTGACCAGACTGACGTTCAACTTTGCCAGAGCTTCGAGCAGGCTATACCATCTTGCTTTGCGTTTATAGTTTCGCCTGGTTTTCATGACATTCTAGAACTACGTAGGACGTTTTGTCCGAGGACGATCTTCCTCCTGACCTCCGTCATTTTGGTTCTCCCAAGCTGCAGTTCTTGAGATTTGCTACTGCTGGATATCGGTGTAAATATCTGGCTTAGCCCAACGCCTGGCTGCTCTCCTTGGAAACTTTGGGGTCCTTGCTGCTCACCTTGCGACTTACTGCTGCTGCAGGAAATTGCAGTGGCCCCCAGGTGAGCCCCCAGGTACGACACTGGTAATCTCTGCAATATCCCGCTCTTTGCGAACACGTTCGCTCCTCCGTTTTCACTGTCTGGCGTCTTGCCGTCGTCCTTCATACGTATATATATTTTTTGTTGGTTTTTTCATTTCCTTCATTTTTATTTTTATCTCCGATTTTCTCCATTATGATGGGCCTCTGGGCCGCTATCTCCACTCATTGTATGTAGTCTCCAATCGTTATCCCATTTGTAGCCCTGTGTGCGTGTGTGTGTGTGTGTGTGTGTGTGTGTGCGTGCGTGCGTGTGTGTGTGTGTGTGTGTGTGTGTTTTTTTTTTTTTTTTTATAGTAAGGTTTAGGAAAGCTTCAAGAAGCCTGGCCTGTAGTGAAGGTGGCACGGTGTGGTATCCACTAGTTGCCTAGTGCAGCTCCACTAAAACCCATTCCTTACTCTCTCCTCTGCCTGGATCCCCCCGGGACCACTGTGAAGCGACTACTTCGGGGGGTGGCTGTGCTCATGCACTTGTCGTACTCTCAGCGCTAGCTGGCGTTGCTAATTCGCTGCTCTTCTCTCCATTTACGCTGCAGCTCTGACATAATCTGTGTGACTGCCCTGCTGACGGCATTCCAAGAGTCCTCCTCTCGACACATTTCATCAACGACATTCTCCACGTTAAGGACGGGCATCTCCGTTCGCACTGCCTCGAACCTTGGACAGTCAAAGACCACATGCTCCGGCGTTTCATCGACGTTGCCACACTCCGGACAGAGGGGTGACGCTGCGTGTCCGAACCGATGCAGGTATTTCCTGAAGCAGCCGTGGCCAGACAGGAACTGCGTTAGGTGGAAATTGACTTCTCCGTGTTTTCTGTTCACCCAGGTCGAAAGAATCGGTATTAGTCTATGTGTCCATCTACCGTTCTCCGTCGTGTTCCACTCCTGTTGCCACTTAGCCAATGACTCCACTCTCACAACTTTCCGTACTCTTCCGGCTTCTCTCTGCCTGTAGCACTCGCTGTCCTCCGCCAGGGTGATGCCGATAGGGATCATACCGGCGATAACGCATACTGCTTCCGACGAGATGGTTCTGTACGCACTCACGACTCGCATGGCCATGAGCCGGAACGTACTGCTCAGTTTCCTTTGGTTCTGCTTCGTTTCCAGCGCTGGAACCCAGGCTGGACCTCCATATCTCAGTATCGATGATGACACGCTGGCCAGAAGACGCCTCTTGCTACTGCTGGGACCAGCGTTGTTCGGCATGATTCTAGTTATCGCGTTGATGGCCTTCGAAGCCTTCTCACAGGCATATTCGACGTGGCTGTTGAAGTTTAGCCGGTCATCGATCATCACTCCCAGGTATTTTAACACACGCTTCGAGGCTATGGTGTGCTCCCCGACGGTGATTTCTGCCCGCTGTACCGCTTTACAGTTACTGACCAATAACACTTCCGTTTTGTGGTGGGCTATTTGCAGCTTCGCTCCTTTCATCCAGTTACCAATCATGTCGATTGCCTCGGTTGACAACACTTCCACCTCTTCCAGCGTCTCGCCTGTTACCGTCAAGACGACGTCGTCCGCAAAGCCAACGATCTCAACTCCTTTGGGCAGTTTCAGCGTTAGCACGCCGTTGTACATCCCGTTCCAGAGCGTTGGACCAAGGATGGAGCCTTGTGGAACTCCCGCTGTGATCCTAATCGATCTCTGTCCCATGTCTGTCTCGTAGACCAGAATCCGGTTCTGGAAATAACTCCTCAGGATCCTGCACAGGTAGTCAGGGACCCTCATTCTATGCAGTGCTTCGGCGATGGCCTCCCAGCTAGCGCTGTTGAACGCATTCTTGACGTCGATCGTTATCACGGCGCAATATCGATCTCCTCTCCGCTTCTGTTTGGACGCCTTTTCAGCTCTCTCGACCACTGTCCGAATTGCATCCACCGTCGATCTCCCTTTCCGGAATCCGAACTGCCTCTCCGACAATCCGTGCTCACTCTCCGTGTATTTCGTCAGCCTGTTTAGGATGATCCTCTCCAAGAGTTTTCCGAGTGTATCCAGCAGGCATATAGGCCTGTATGATGCTGGATCCCCCGGCGGTTTTCCTGGTTTCGCCAGCAACACTAGCTTCTGTATCTTCCACCTGTCAGGGAAGTGACCCTCGTTCAGGCATTTCTGCAGCACCATCCTGAACATGTCCGGGGATGACTGGATCGCCGCTTTCAACGCTACGTTGGGGATTCCATCCGGACCGGGAGCTTTCTTCACCTTTAATCCTTTCGCCACTACTACGAGCTCCTCGTTGGTGATTTCGACGTTATCTCCCTCTCCTTCTCCGTACGGTGTAGGTGGCCAGGTTGTTGGGTCGTGCTTCGGGAAAAGTCCTTCCACGATGACTTTCAGCTTCTCTGGGCACATTTCAACACTTCTCTTCGTTCCTCTCTGTCTGCTTCCGTTCTTGCTCTCTGAACACGTCTTCTGGCTCTGAGACAACTAGCGCGGAGAGTACTAAGTGCCTCGTTCCACCAGTAGACTGGGCGCCGTCTGTTATTTGGCTCCAGTTTCCTCGGCATGGTCGTGTCACATGCCCTCACTAACGTTTCTGTCAGCTCGTCCGCATTTAGATCTACGGGACTCCCGTCCGCACGAAGTGCCTCAACGAACAAATCCTTGTCGAAAGCTTTCGTCTTCCACTTTCGGTCACAAGTTCTCGTCCTCCGTACTGCCACAGTATTCCGTTGACCGATGCCATATCGTATCGCCTGATGGTCGCTATGGGTATATCCTTCGCACACTCTCCAATCCATGTTTGCCATCAGCGACGGACTGCAGAAAGTAACGTCGATAATGGATTCTCGGCCATCTCTGCGAAAAGTGCTGCTGGTGCCTTTATTGGCCAGGATAACTTCCAGTTTTGCCAGAGCTTCCAGCAGACTGTGCCCTCTTGCATTGGAACACCTGCTTCCCCACTCCACTGCCCAAGCATTGAAGTCTCCTCCGATGACTACCGGTCGTCGTCCGACCAGCTCTTCGGTAAGTCCATCAAGCATCTCGTGGAACTTCTCCATCGCGTGTGTGTGTGTGTGTGTGTGTGTGTGTGTGTGTGTGTGTGTGTGTGTGTGTGTGTGTGTGTGTGTGTGTGTGTGTGTGTGTGTGTGTGTGTGTGTGTGTGTGCGTGTTTTTTTTTTGGCAAGGAGGAAACCTTCAAAAAGGCCATCGTGCCATCGCTTGACGACTGGGCGCACAGTCGCGGTTACACGGTGTGTGGGATTCTTACCGCACTAAAACCTCGTTGGACGCCTTGCCCTTTTCCCCCGGAAAGGTGCATTAAGCACCTCACTTTACCTCAGCTAATTGGCGCTTCCGATTCGCTGATCTTCTCTCTAATTTGTGAGCCATTTAGCTCCCAGCGTCACGTTCTACTCGGTTATCCCCGGTGGTGGATTCAGCCTACTCTGACGGAGAGTTCTCCCGGCTTCGGCTTTCCGTCCGCACTTGTGTGAGCACATTTCTACTTTCTAGTTGGTCTTCTCGCCATTTTCGCTGCAGCGCTGACATGATCTGCGTTACTGCTCTGCTGATGGCGTTAAAGGTGCCCTCCTCTCGACACATTTCTTCGACGACATTCTCTGTGCTAACATTCGAAGACCACGTGCTCTGGTGATTCTTCCACATTCCCACACTCCGCACAGAAGGGTGACGTTGTGTGTCCGAATCGATGCAGGTACTTCCTGAAGCAGCCATGACCAGACAGAAATTGCGTCAAGTGGAAATTGACTTCTCCATGCTTCCTGTTCACCCAGGTCGAAAGAGTCGGTATTAGCCTGTGTGTCCATCTACCGTTCTCCGCTGCATCCCACTCCTGCTGCCACTTAGCCATCGACTCCGTTCTCACCATTTTTTGTAATCCTCTGGTTTCTCTCGTCATATAGCACTCGTAGTTCTCTGCCAAGGTGATGCCGATTGGGATCATACCGGCGATAACGCATACTGCCTCCATCGAAATGGTTCTGTACGCACTCACGACTCGCATGGCCATGAGCCGGAACGAACTGCTCAATTTCCTTTGGTTTTGCTTCGTTTTCAGCGCTTCAATCCAGGCTGGACCTCCGTACCTTAGTATCGATGAGGACACACTAGCCAGAAGACGCCTCTTGCTGCTGCTTGGACCAGAATTGTTCGGCATGATTCTGGCTATTGCGTTGATGACCTTCGCCGCCTTCTCGCAAGCATATTCGATGTGGCTATTTAGCCGGTCGTCGATCATCACTCCCAGATACTTTAGCACGCGCTTCGAAACAATGGTGTGTTCTCCAACGGTGATTTCTACCCGTTGCACTGCTTTGCAGTTACTGACCAACATCACTTCTGTTTTGTGGTGGGCTATCTGCAGCTTCGCTCCTTGCATCCAGTTACCAATCGTATCTATCGCCTCGGCCGCCAGCATTTCCACTTCTTCCAGCGTCTCACCGGTTACCGTCAAGACGACATCGTCCCCAAAGCCAACGATCTCAACTCCTTTGGGCAGCTTGAGCGTCAGCACGCCATTGTACATTCCGTTCCACAACGTGGGACCTAGAATGGAGCCTTGTGGAACTCCCGCCGTGATTCTAAGCGATTTCTGCCCCGTCTCTGTCACGTAGACCAGGACCCGGTTCTGGAAGTAACTACTTAGAATCCTGCAGAGGTAGTCTGGAACCCTCATTCTATGGAGCGCCTTGGCGATGGCCTCCCAGCTGGCGCTATTGAATGCAATCTTCACATCAATCGTAATCACGGCGCAGTATCGATTTCCTCTCCGTTTCTGTTTGGAAGCTTTCTCGGCTCTGTCAATCACTGTCCGAATTTCATCCACCGTCGATCTCCCTTTCCGGAATCCAAACTGCCTCTCCGACAATCCGTGTTAACTCTCCGTACATTTCGTCAGCATGTTTAGGATGATCTCCAAGAGCTTTCCGACAGTATCCAGCAAGCATATTGGCCTATACGATGCAGGATCCCCCGCCGGTTTTCCGGGCTTCGGCAACAGCACATTGTACCTTCCACCTATCAGGGAACTGACCCTCGTCCAGACAGTTCTGCAGCACCATCCTGAACATGTTCGGGAACGTCTGGATCGCTGCCTTCAACGCCACGTTGGGAATTCCATCCGGGTCGGGAGCTTTATTCGCTTTCAACCCTTTCGCTGCTGCTATGAGTTTCTCGTTGGAGACTTGTTCAACGTTGTCTTCATCTACGTTGATCTTCATGGTGTAGGTGGCCAGTTCGTTGGGTCATGCTGTGGGAAAAGTCCCTCCACGATGACTTTCAGCTTGTTGGGACACATTTCAACCGGCATCGATGGACCTCTGATCTTCGCCATCGCGACTCGGTTTGCGTTGCCCCAGGGGTTGGCATCGGCGTCGCGGCACAGCTCCTTGAAACTATTTGACTTGCTCAGCTTTATCTTTCGTTTCAGTGCAGCCCTGGCCTCTCGGAACACCACCCTGCGGTCCTCTTTGTCTGCTTCTGTTCTTGCTCTCTGAGCACGCCTTCTGGCTAGAAGACAAGTAGCACGGAGGGTGCTAATTTCCTCGTTCCACCAGTAAGCTGGACGCCACCTGTTCGTTGGCTCCAGTTTTCTCGGCATAGTTGTGTCACATGCATTTGCTAATGTTTCGGTCAACTCGTTCGCGCTTAGGCCCAGGACGCTGCTGTCTACCCTTAGAGCTTCGATGAAGAGATCCTTATTGAATACCTTCGTCTTCCACTTCCACTCGCTTACTTTCGTCCTCCGCATTTCCACCGGTGTACATTAGCCGATACTGTACCGGATCGCCTGATGGTCGCTATGGGTGTACTCTTCGCACACTCTCCAGTTCATATTTGCCATTAGCGACGTACTGCAGAAAGTGACGTCGATAATGGATTCCCTACCATCTTTGCGAAGGTGCTGATGGTTCCTAAGTTGACCAGACTGACGTTCAACTTTGCCAGAGCTTCGAGCAGGCTATACCATCTTGCTTTGCGTTTATAGTTTCGCCTGGTTTTCATGACATTCTAGAACTACGTAGGACGTTTTGTCCGAGGACGATCTTCCTCCTGACCTCCGTCATTTTGGTTCTCCCAAGCTGCAGTTCTTGAGATTTGCTACTGCTGGATATCGGTGTAAATATCTGGCTTAGCCCAACGCCTGGCTGCTCTCCTTGGAAACTTTGGGGTCCTTGCTGCTCACCTTGCGACTTACTGCTGCTGCAGGAAATTGCAGTGGCCCCCAGGTGAGCCCCCAGGTACGACACTGGTAATCTCTGCAATATCCCGCTCTTTGCGAACACGTTCGCTCCTCCGTTTTCACTGTCTGGCGTCTTGCCGTCGTCCTTCATACGTATATATATTTTTTGTTGGTTTTTTCATTTCCTTCATTTTTATTTTTATCTCCGATTTTCTCCATTATGATGGGCCTCTGGGCCGCTATCTCCACTCATTGTATGTAGTCTCCAATCGTTATCCCATTTGTAGCCCTGTGTGCGTGTGTGTGTGTGTGTGTGTGTGTGTGTGTGTGTGTGTGCGTGCGTGCGTGCGTGCGTGTGTGTGTGTGTGTTTGTGTGTTTTTTTTTTTTTTTTATAGTAAGGTTTAGGAAAGCTTCAAGAAGCCTGGCCTGTAGTGAAGGTGGCACGGTGTGGTATCCACTAGTTGCCTAGTGCAGCTCCACTAAAACCCATTCCTTACTCTCTCCTCTGCCTGGATCCCCCCGGGACCACTGTGAAGCGACTACTTCGGGGGGTGGCTGTGCTCATGCACTTGTCGTACTCTCAGCGCTAGCTGGCGTTGCTAATTCGCTGCTCTTCTCTCCATTTACGCTGCAGCTCTGACATAATCTGTGTGACTGCCCTGCTGACGGCATTCCAAGAGTCCTCCTCTCGACACATTTCATCAACGACATTCTCCACGTTAAGGACGGGCATCTCCGTTCGCACTGCCTCGAACCTTGGACAGTCAAAGACCACATGCTCCGGCGTTTCATCGACGTTGCCACACTCCGGACAGAGGGGTGACGCTGCGTGTCCGAACCGATGCAGGTATTTCCTGAAGCAGCCGTGGCCAGACAGGAACTGCGTTAGGTGGAAATTGACTTCTCCGTGTTTTCTGTTCACCCAGGTCGAAAGAATCGGTATTAGTCTATGTGTCCATCTACCGTTCTCCGTCGTGTTCCACTCCTGTTGCCACTTAGCCAATGACTCCACTCTCACAACTTTCCGTACTCTTCCGGCTTCTCTCTGCCTGTAGCACTCGCTGTCCTCCGCCAGGGTGATGCCGATAGGGATCATACCGGCGATAACGCATACTGCTTCCGACGAGATGGTTCTGTACGCACTCACGACTCGCATGGCCATGAGCCGGAACGTACTGCTCAGTTTCCTTTGGTTCTGCTTCGTTTCCAGCGCTGGAACCCAGGCTGGACCTCCATATCTCAGTATCGATGATGACACGCTGGCCAGAAGACGCCTCTTGCTACTGCTGGGACCAGCGTTGTTCGGCATGATTCTAGTTATCGCGTTGATGGCCTTCGAAGCCTTCTCACAGGCATATTCGACGTGGCTGATGAAGTTTAGCCGGTCATCGATCATCACTCCCAGGTATTTTAACACACGCTTCGAGGCTATGGTGTGCTCCCCGACGGTGATTTCTGCCCGCTGTACCGCTTTACAGTTACTGACCAATAACACTTCCGTTTTGTGGTGGGCTATTTGCAGCTTCGCTCCTTTCATCCAGTTACCAATCATGTCGATTGCCTCGGTTGACAACACTTCCACCTCTTCCAGCGTCTCGCCTGTTACCGTCAAGACGACGTCGTCCGCAAAGCCAACGATCTCAACTCCTTTGGGCAGTTTCAGCGTTAGCACGCCGTTGTACATCCCGTTCCAGAGCGTTGGACCAAGGATGGAGCCTTGTGGAACTCCCGCTGTGATCCTAATCGATCTCTGTCCCATGTCTGTCTCGTAGACCAGAATCCGGTTCTGGAAATAACTCCTCAGGATCCTGCACAGGTAGTCAGGGACCCTCATTCTATGCAGTGCTTCGGCGATGGCCTCCCAGCTAGCGCTGTTGAACGCATTCTTGACGTCGATCGTTATCACGGCGCAATATCGATCTCCTCTCCGCTTCTGTTTGGACGCCTTTTCAGCTCTCTCGACCACTGTCCGAATTGCATCCACCGTCGATCTCCCTTTCCGGAATCCGAACTGCCTCTCCGACAATCCGTGCTCACTCTCCGTGTATTTCGTCAGCCTGTTTAGGATGATCCTCTCCAAGAGTTTTCCGAGTGTATCCAGCAGGCATATAGGCCTGTATGATGCTGGATCCCCCGGCGGTTTTCCTGGTTTCGGCAGCAACACTAGCTTCTGTATCTTCCACCTGTCAGGGAAGTGACCCTCGTTCAGGCATTTCTGCAGCACCATCCTGAACATGTCCGGGGATGACTGGATCGCCGCTTTCAACGCTACGTTGGGGATTCCATCCGGACCGGGAGCTTTCTTCACCTTTAATCCTTTCGCCACTACTACGAGCTCCTCGTTGGTGATTTCGACGTTATCTCCCTCTCCTTCTCCGTACGGTGTAGGTGGCCAGGTTGTTGGGTCGTGCTTCGGGAAAAGTCCTTCCACGATGACTTTCAGCTTCTCTGGGCACATTTCAGCGGGCATCGTTGGACCTCTGATCTTCGCCATCACGACTCGGTATGCGTCGCCCCAGGGGTTGGCATCAGCGTCTCGACACAGCTCCTTAAAACAGTTCGACTTGCTCTGCTTAATCACTCGTTTAAAAGCGGCCCTGGCCGCTCGAAACACTTCTCTTCGTTCCTCTCTGTCTGCTTCCGTTCTTGCTCTCTGAACACGTCTTCTGGCTCTGAGACAACTAGCGCGGAGAGTACTAAGTGCCTCGTTCCACCAGTAGACTGGGCGCCGTCTGTTATTTGGCTCCAGTTTACTCGGCATGGTCGTGTCACATGCCCTCACTAACGTTTCTGTCAGCTCGTCCGCATTTAGATCTACGGGACTCCCGTCCGCACGAAGTGCCTCAACGAACAAATCCTTGTCGAAAGCTTTCGTCTTCCACTTTCGGTCACAAGTTCTCGTCCTCCGTACTGCCACAGTATTCCGTTGACCGATGCCATATCGTATCGCCTGATGGTCGCTATGGGTATATCCTTCGCACACTCTCCAATCCATGTTTGCCATCAGCGACGGACTGCAGAAAGTAACGTCGATAATGGATTCTCGGCCATCTCTGCGAAAAGTGCTGCTGGTGCCTTTATTGGCCAGGATAACTTCCAGTTTTGCCAGAGCTTCCAGCAGACTGTGCCCTCTTGCATTGGAACACCTGCTTCCCCACTCCACTGCCCAAGCATTGAAGTCTCCTCCGATGACTACCGGTCGTCGTCCGACCAGCTCTTCGGTAAGTCCATCAAGCATCTCGTGGAACTTCTCCATCGCGTGTGTGTGTGTGTGTGTGTGTGTGTGTGTGTGTGTGTGTGTGTGTGTGTGTGTGTGTGTGTGTGTGTGTGTGTGTGTGTGTGTGTGTGTGTGTGTGTGTGTGTGTGTGTGCGTGTTTTTTTTTGGCAAGGAGGAAACCTTCAAAAAGGCCATCGTGCCATCGCTTGACGACTGGGCGCACAGTCGCGGTTACACGGTGTGTGGGATTCTTACCGCACTAAAACCTCGTTGGACGCCTTGCCCTTTTCCCCCGGAACCACTTGTCGTATTACTTCGGAGGGGGCCGTGCATTAAGCACCTCACTTTACCTCAGCTAATTGGCGCTTCCGATTCGCTGATCTTCTCTCTAATTTGTGAGCCATTTAGCTCCCAGCGTCACGTTCTACTCGGTTATCCCCGGTGGTGGATTCAGCCTACTCTGACGGAGAGTTCTCCCGGCTTCGGCTTTCCGTCCGCACTTGTGTGAGCACATTTCTACTTTCTAGTTGGTCTTCTCGCCATTTTCGCTGCAGCGCTGACATGATCTGCGTTACTGCTCTGCTGATGGCGTTAAAGGTGCCCTCCTCTCGACACATTTCTTCGACGACATTCTCTGTGCTAAGGGCGAGCATATCCTCTCGCACATCATCAAATCTAGAACATTCGAAGACCACGTGCTCTGGTGATTCTTCCACATTCCCACACTCCGCACAGAAGGGTGACGTTGTGTGTCCGAATCGATGCAGGTACTTCCTGAAGCAGCCATGACCAGACAGAAATTGCGTCAAGTGGAAATTGACTTCTCCATGCTTCCTGTTCACCCAGGTCGAAAGAGTCGGTATTAGCCTGTGTGTCCATCTACCGTTCTCCGCTGCATCCCACTCCTGCTGCCACTTAGCCATCGACTCCGTTCTCACCATTTTTTGTAATCCTCTGGTTTCTCTCGTCATATAGCACTCGTAGTTCTCTGCCAAGGTGATGCCGATTGGGATCATACCGGCGATAACGCATACTGCCTCCATCGAAATGGTTCTGTACGCACTCACGACTCGCATGGCCATGAGCCGGAACGAACTGCTCAATTTCCTTTGGTTTTGCTTCGTTTTCAGCGCTTCAATCCAGGCTGGACCTCCGTACCTTAGTATCGATGAGGACACACTAGCCAGAAGACGCCTCTTGCTGCTGCTTGGACCAGAATTGTTCGGCATGATTCTGGCTATTGCGTTGATGACCTTCGCCGCCTTCTCGCAAGCATATTCGATGTGGCTATTTAGCCGGTCGTCGATCATCACTCCCAGATACTTTAGCACGCGCTTCGAAACAATGGTGTGTTCTCCAACGGTGATTTCTACCCGTTGCACTGCTTTGCAGTTACTGACCAACATCACTTCTGTTTTGTGGTGGGCTATCTGCAGCTTCGCTCCTTGCATCCAGTTACCAATCGTATCTATCGCCTCGGCCGCCAGCATTTCCACTTCTTCCAGCGTCTCACCGGTTACCGTCAAGACGACATCGTCCCCAAAGCCAACGATCTCAACTCCTTTGGGCAGCTTGAGCGTCAGCACGCCATTGTACATTCCGTTCCACAACGTGGGACCTAGAATGGAGCCTTGTGGAACTCCCGCCGTGATTCTAAGCGATTTCTGCCCCGTCTCTGTCACGTAGACCAGGACCCGGTTCTGGAAGTAACTACTTAGAATCCTGCAGAGGTAGTCTGGAACCCTCATTCTATGGAGCGCCTTGGCGATGGCCTCCCAGCTGGCGCTATTGAATGCAATCTTCACATCAATCGTAATCACGGCGCAGTATCGATTTCCTCTCCGTTTCTGTTTGGAAGCTTTCTCGGCTCTGTCAATCACTGTCCGAATTTCATCCACCGTCGATCTCCCTTTCCGGAATCCAAACTGCCTCTCCGACAATCCGTGTTAACTCTCCGTACATTTCGTCAGCATGTTTAGGATGATCTCCAAGAGCTTTCCGACAGTATCCAGCAAGCATATTGGCCTATACGATGCAGGATCCCCCGCCGGTTTTCCGGGCTTCGGCAACAGCACATTGTACCTTCCACCTATCAGGGAACTGACCCTCGTCCAGACAGTTCTGCAGCACCATCCTGAACATGTTCGGGAACGTCTGGATCGCTGCCTTCAACGCCACGTTGGGAATTCCATCCGGGTCGGGAGCTTTATTCGCTTTCAACCCTTTCGCTGCTGCTATGAGTTTCTCGTTGGAGACTTGTTCAACGTTGTCTTCATCTACGTTGATCTTCATGGTGTAGGTGGCCAGTTCGTTGGGTCATGCTGTGGGAAAAGTCCCTCCACGATGACTTTCAGCTTGTTGGGACCAGAGGTGGCAACAGTACATTTTTTGAAAAACCATCATCCAGAGCGAAACAAAACAGCCAGCACACGGGCGACCGTGTATAACTACATTCCAAGCGAACAGCGGAGATAGAGAATAAATAAAATCTCGCAGCCTGATTTTTCCAAACAGTTTATTGTAATGAAATTTTAGCTGCAGGCTTGCGTGTGACAGTAAATTACCAACTCCCTTATTTACGCATAATTTTAACATCAATGCTTATGAGTGGTCAGTTTTCATTCTTATCTTTTAATTCCATGCAATAAACATCAAATAAATGCAGTAATTAGCCAGAAATCAGCAAAATTCTACACGACATAAATTTATGTCACGCGCGCCGCCAGTCTTGTCTGCTTCTTTGTGCGAAAATGTTCTGTTGCTGGCAGAAAACAGTTTAGAAATGTCATGACATGTTTGCCGTTTGCCAGTTTGTTTTTGTATGTCGTCACAATGGTTATCGCAAAATGTATCAAATGTTAAGGAAAAAATGTTAAACTCCAGGACTCGTGCCACCACTGGTTGGGACACATTTCAACCGGCATCGATGGACCTCTGATCTTCGCCATCGCGACTCGGTTTGCGTTGCCCCAGGGGTTGGCATCGGCGTCGCGGCACAGCTCCTTGAAACTATTTGACTTGCTCAGCTTTATCTTTCGTTTCAGTGCAGCCCTGGCCTCTCGGAACACCACCCTGCGGTCCTCTTTGTCTGCTTCTGTTCTTGCTCTCTGAGCACGCCTTCTGGCTAGAAGACAAGTAGCACGGAGGGTGCTAATTTCCTCGTTCCACCAGTAAGCTGGACGCCACCTGTTCGTTGGCTCCAGTTTTCTCGGCATAGTTGTGTCACATGCATTTGCTAATGTTTCGGTCAACTCGTTCGCGCTTAGGCCCAGGACGCTGCTGTCTACCCTTAGAGCTTCGATGAAGAGATCCTTATTGAATACCTTCGTCTTCCACTTCCACTCGCTTACTTTCGTCCTCCGCATTTCCACCGGTGTACATTAGCCGATACTGTACCGGATCGCCTGATGGTCGCTATGGGTGTACTCTTCGCACACTCTCCAGTTCATATTTGCCATTAGCGACGTACTGCAGAAAGTGACGTCGATAATGGATTCCCTACCATCTTTGCGAAGGTGCTGATGGTTCCTAAGTTGACCAGACTGACGTTCAACTTTGCCAGAGCTTCGAGCAGGCTATACCATCTTGCTTTGCGTTTATAGTAAGGAAAGCTTCAAAAGCCCGGCCTGTCTCTGTGTTGCGTGTTTGTTCTCCTTCTGGCACAGTGTGGGACTCTTAGCCACTAAAACCTTACTCGCCTCTAACCACTATCCCTCCGGAACTCTCCTAGAGTATTTCGTCGGGGGGGGGGGGGGCTGTGCTCAAGCACATCTCTTTAGCTCAGCTAGCCGGCGTTTCTAATTCGCTGATCATCTCTCCATTTTCGCTGCAGCTCCGACAAAATTTGCGTCACTGCTCTGCTGACGACGCTCCACGTCCTCTCATCCCGGCACATTTCACTGACGACATTTCTCGCGCTAAGGGCCGGCATCTCCACTCGCACTGCCTCAAATCTTGGGCAGTCGAAAACCACGTGCTCCGGCGTTTCGTCCACGTTGCCACACTCCGGACTGAGGGGTGACGTTGTGTGTCCAAAGCGATGCAGGTACTTCCTGAAGCAGCCATGACCAGACAGAAACTGCGTCAAATGGAAGTTGACTTCTCCATGCTTCCTGTTCACCCAGGTCGAAAGAATCGGTATTAGCCTGTGTGTCCATCTACCGTTCTTCGCTGCGTCCCACTCCTGTTGCCACTTAGCCATCGACTCCGTTCTCACCAATGTCCGTACTCGTCTGGTATCTCTTCGCATATAGCATTCGGTGTCCTCCGCCAAGGTGATGACGATGGGTATCATCCGGCGATAACGCATACTGCTTCCGTCGAAATTGTTCTGTACGCGCTCACGACTCGCATGGCCATGAGGCGGAACGTCTTCCACCTCCGCTTGCTTACTGTCGTTTTCCACATTGCCGTAGGTATCCGTTGGCCAAAGCTGTACCTAATCGCCTGATGGTCACTATGAGTGTACTCCTCACACACTCTCCAGCTCAATCTTGCCACTAACGACGGATTGCAGAAAGTGACGTCGATAATGGATTCCCTACCATCTTTGTGGAAGATGCTGATGGTTCCTTCGTTGGCCAGACTAACGTCCAACTTTGCCAGAGCTTCCAGCAGGCTATACCCTCTTGCGTTGGTACATCTGCTTCCCCAGTCCACTGCCCAAGCATTGAAATCTCCTGCGTTGACGATTGGTCTCCGTCCGGTGAGCTCCCCGGTGAGTCTATCTAGCATCTGGTGAAACTGCTCCATTGTCCATCTGGGGGGTGCATAGCAACTACATACGAAGGTTCCATTGATTTTGGCGATCACAAATCCTTCTTAAGACCTCGTCACCACTTCTTGTATGGGATACCAGCCCATAACTTGCATTGCCGCCATCCCTGCTCTATCGGCCACCCAGTTATCGTTATCGGGAGGGACTCGATACGGCTCCGCAATCATTGCAACGTCGCACATTGTTTCCGTTGTCGACTGCCACAACAGTTGCTGTGCTGTGTCACAATGATTGAGATTTATTTGGGTTATCTCCATTACTATTGGTCCGCTATCGTCTTTTTGTAAGCTGGGCACCTGAAACTTCCCGTCATATGACCGTGTCCGTCCTCCTTTCTCCAGAGCATGCACCCCGGTTGCTTCATACAGTCTTTAGCAACGTGCCCCTTCTCTTCGCATTTCCTGCACAGCTCCGATCTATCAGGGCCTTTGCAGTTTCTGACCAAAGTTCATGTACTTAAAGCATATCTCCATTTGCTTGGTAACCCGAGGGATAGTTTTCAGGGGTCATACTGACCACCCAACCCTTGACTCGTCCTGTCTTCAGCAACTCGTTAGCTGCGTCCGTCGCAAGTCGTATCGACGCCGTTTGTGTACCACCGTAAGCTTTCCTTAAGCACATCTCCCAGATTGCCTTGCACCTTCAGCGCATATCGTACCTCGTCTTCCGTTGTGATCTCGTCCAGATCCTTGCACTCGACCACTGACTCCTGCGATAAAGCTCTTACGTTCGCGTCTCGTCAAGAGATTTTTCGACGAATTCCTTGAAGGCTGAACTCCTTACCGACGGGTCCTTCTTCAGCTCGAAGAGCATCTCGTCTTTCTGGGTGCGCCTGGTTTTCACCACGTTCTTGCCTAGTTGCTTCAACTTCGGATCCTGTCTCACTTTCCGGAGGAGTGCTGCGTATGTCGTTTTGTCTTTCGCCTCGATAACCAGAGCGTAGCCCTTACTTCTTTCCCTAAGATACCTGGGGTTTTCCTTCTTCTTGACTTCCTTCTTCCTCTCTTCCGTCTTCTTCTTCTCTTCTTCTTCATTCTTCTTTTCCTTCTCCTCCTTCTTCTTCTGTTCCTTCTTCCTTTATTCCTCTTCCTTCAGTTTTTTCCTCTTCTCCTTCTGGTTTTCGAGTTTACGCCAATCACTGTCTTCTCCATCTTCTTGTTCATTGTCCCCGTATTCGTCGACCTTGTGTTTTTTGGGGTCCTCTTCGTCTCCTGGCGCTTCCCTATCTCTTTTCTCCGGACGTGGATTCGTGGGTCCCTTCGGCGTCTCCTGCGCTTCAGCCAGCATTGCATTCTCCTTGGCCTCAACCAGAGCCTTTTCGGCCGCTGCGGCTCTTCTTCTCCATTCTTGCAGTTCCCGATCTGCCACAGCTATGCCGGATTTGATGACCGCCGCAAGTAGCTTGACCTCCTTGTGTATGTTGTTCTTATCCTTCACGAACACATAGAGTTCATCGATCTTCCTCCTAACCTCCGTCATTTTGGTTCTCCCAAGCTGCAATTCTTGCTGTTTGCCACTGCTGGATTTCGGTGTGAATATTTGGCATGGCACCGCATCTAGCTGCTCTCCTTGGGATCCATGCTGTTCGACTTGGGGTATGCTACTACTGGAACTCGCTGTGGTCACTTGGTTCGACGCTGGTGATCTCTGCAACTTTCCGCTTCTTCGCTCCTCCGTTTTCACTATCTGGCGTCTTGCCGTTGTCCTTCATATTTTTTTTGGTTTTCTCATTTTCGTCTTTTTTGTTTTTTTCTTCGATGTGTGTGTGTGTGTGTGTGTGTGTGTGTGTGTGTGTGTGTGTGTGTGTGTGTGTGTGTGTGTGTGTGTGTGTGTGTGTGTGTGTGTGTGTGTGTGTGTGTGTGTGTGTGTGCGTGTCTGTGCGCGTGTGTGTGTTTGTGTGTGTGTTTGTGTGTGTGTCTGTGTGTGTGTCTGTGTGTGTGTGTGTGTGTGTGTGTGTGTGTGTGTGTGTGTGTGTGTGTGTGTGTGTGTGTGTGTGTGTGTGTGTGTGTGTGTGTGTGTGTGTGTGTTTAAATGGAAGAAAACTTTTTGCACATATTTTCATAGCTTAGCCCTGGCGATGCAAGGTGATAGCTCTACTGTACATCCAAAGACCCATTTCAAGAATGCCTGTGCATACACGTACATTCTAAGGTCGCCTTCATATATAATAAGCTTCGCATGAACACATCGATATATCAATTGGATACATGTATCACCGACAAACCGACATGAATGATCATACAAAGTATCATCAAATTTCTGATCAAAGCACAAAACTGACATCTGCCGCCGTGTTCGCGAAAATTGTGTATCCTAGCCACAAACACGCATACAAAATGTATGAGTTGGTTCGTTTCTAATCTATTCCGTGCAAATTATTTTTATCTACATAAAAAATTTCTATGGTTTTGACAGATGGGATCGCTGCACATTTGAAACCGCCGTTATGGATTATCGATCAAGAGTTAAGTTTAGGTTTCATGTCGGTTTGTCGGTGCATGTAGTGCATTCACACTTCAAGAATATAAAAAAAAACACTTTTTTTTTATTCTGGCGCGTATTTAGTATAAGGCAGGAGGTAAGTCACTCTGCCACCTTGTGATTGTGCTGATTGTGTTTCTTGTGTATTTTTGGGTGTTTCATGGTGTTTTTGTGTCGAACGTGCTGTCAAAACGTCAAGCGGCAACATACAATGTTTACTGGCAATCATGATTTACACAACGCTGTAAATGACAGATCCCCCTGCGATCGTAGTTGTTTATTGGCGATGACGGTGACTCTGTAGCTCTTTACTCCTATGGTGATATCTAATAAGCAAACTTCAGACTGTGCGAGATACATGGCGGACCTGTACTATCCTTTCAGTGCATTGATAATTGCCATAATAAACTGTCAAGAAGAGACGATTTTTCGACGGTGTCCGACCAATTATTCTGAACACACCTTTGGGAAAACGGGTTCAACGGCAACTGGGGAGCGGGTCTTTGTATTCTTTGTAGAATCATAACAATGGAAAAACTACATTTGAAGACCCATGGCCAGGGGGTAACCCGAGCAAAGTCTGAGATCAAATTGAAATCTAAATTTGATGTTGTAATTTCGCTGATAATGATTACTCAGGTTGCTGTCGTTTTAGTCGTTTTAACGGTTCAAATTGAGAGCAAACATATCTTCCTGTGACATCACATTGAAAACTATTTCTGCTATCAGTGAGAGCAAACTGAAAACCAAATTTGATATCCATTTTTCCTGTTGATAACATAACAAGTATTCAATTTGAGGTATTGCTAAGGCAATGAAAACGAACCCGCAACAACATATTTTTGAAGAGCAAATGTACAGCAAAATGAAAACAAAATAAGGTATCAAATTTGTCAATTGCGTAAACTGAAATCAAATTATGATTTCAGTTTGATGTTGATATCAAAACTTGATTTCAATTTGCTGTCATTTTGATGCTGGACTTTGCTCGGGAAGTCACTCTGCCACTTTGTGTTAAAACCCACAAAAACACACTGTGACACACTCCAATCACCTTGTCATGCAGGCTGCAGATCACATAAAAGATAATTTGTCATAAATTCTGGCACCACTTCTAAGAATGTTTACATCATATGTTGTTTATAATAGACCAGTCCATTATCTGGAAGCATATTGCGCATCTCGAAACGAAAGACATTTTGTACGAACGCTTGAACGCTTTCGTTTCGAGATGCGCAATGCCGCCCCTGATTTTATCTTTCTTCTTTGACAATATGATCTTTTTTTTATTGTTCTGAACCTCTCTAATGAGTAAAAAACCAATCTAACCTATCAAATTTTAAAATATTTAGAACGATTGGTTGGTGAAATGTACTCCTTCTTATTTTCCTTCGTAACTCGTTCCTTATCGCCTTCCTCCTTCAACTCGTGATGAATAATCTGCCCCAGTAACTCGAAATTGGCGTTGACGGTGACTCTGTAGTGTGGTAGATAGAGACTAAGCGCACTACGATGCCACTCTGGGCAATAATAGGGCGTATGCTTATAGCGAATTCGTTTATTATCGGGGTTGGAACCAGTTCCAGCCCAGTGCGAAACCGAACTTTTTGTCAGTGCGAACCTCAACCTGAGCTAGGTTTTAAAAACAAAAGAACAAACTGACGTTTGTCAGAAAACAAGCAGACCCAATCTTGATACCCGATCCGCGAATTCGCTATTAGTCTCTATCTACCACATTCTTTACTCCTATGGTAAAATCTAAAGAGCCTGAATTTATAAAGAGACGATATGTCAAAATTGGAACAATCGACTATCTGTCAAAGTCATTCCAATTCAGCTGGGTGATATGCCGCCATGTTATTGAAACCAACATCTGAAACGTTACAATTCAAGTGTGAACTGCAAAAATGGCGTAACTGAATTGTCTTATTTTTATCAAATGAAATTATTTTCTCTTTTATGCCATATAGATGGTTGATTTCGTGGTAGAAAATCAGAAAATAATATTTTATGAGTTCTCAGATTATTTTTCACAAAATGTAAGCAAAAATATTAAATATATCTAAAATATCAGTCACGCCTTTTTTGAAATTCTGGCTTGAATCTTCTATTTGTTTACCAATTATGAGCTGTCAGAGGGGCCCACAATTCGCGGGCCCGCAGCGATGTTAGCTCTTTTCAAGGCAAGGCAAACAAGATAGGGTTGCCACCTAGCTGTTCCAATCGAGCAGAAGACCTGTCAAATGGATAAGATGTCGTCTCTTTATAAATTCAGGCTCTTTAGTAAAATCCATAAGCAAACGTCAGACTGTGCGTGAAACATGGCGATATTGCATGCAGATGAGCGAATTGTAAAACTTCGGGTAAATCGTTTCGATATCTTCGGTAATTAGCTTCTTGTTCAGCATTCGCGATAAATCGGCCAATAAATTTAAAATAATGCAAGTGATCTAGATCTAGATTCACGTAGCTGGCAGGGCTGATTTGTAGAATGTATCTATTTTTGTTGGCATACTCTAACAGACAGTACATTGGATTGAATTGAAGAACCATTCTCACTAAACGCCACTATAATCCAGACCTCCTTCCCCTCGGATGATGATGCACACCCGAAAAAAAATAATTATAATAAAACAATTAAATTACAATGAGTTTTACTGTTGAATTTCGAGTACACTAAAATTTATTGTTGAATTGTTGTACGGGAGAAAAATTTACTTTCTTTTTAACGATTTGAGCATAACCACGAAAATAAGTGTGATGAGATTAAATTTGTTCGAGAAAAATCATTTTTTTTATTGTTAAGATGTTTCCCTAAACAAATTGTATGGTTATTTTGCTTAACGACGTGTTCATGATATCATCCAAACCATTTTTTGAATAGTTCAATCATTTGGGTTATCGTTCAAGTATGGTATTTTTTTATTATTGGTAGGAGTCTTCAAACAAAGTTTGCCGGGTCAGCTTAATCTTGATATGGGATACGAGGTGCCGAAATTGACAGAGCTTCCACGAGCCTAAGAATGGTCCTTCTGATGACCATTCTTAGGCTCGTGGAACTCCGTAGCCAGTTTTCCCACCCTTCGGTGGCCATGGGTCTTCAAATGTAGTTTTTCCATTGTTATGATTCTACAAAGACCCGCTCCCCAGTTGCCGTTGTACCCGTTTTTCCCAAAGGTTTGTTCAGTATAATTGGTCCGACACCGTCGAAAAATCGTCTCTTCTTGCAAAGATTGACAGTTTCTTATGGGAACTTTCGATGCAGTGAAAGGATCACAGAGAAAAAAAATTACCCTAAATTTAAGTTCTTTTTACTTAATTTTGGGTAATTTTGAGTTTTGCATCCCACTCTCACTTTTTGTTGTTGTCAAAAACGGAACGAGAGATTCGACTTTCTCATGACTATCGTTCAATAAGCTACTAGCAACCTGTGGCAACTAACGATTTTAAATTGGTTCACTACGTGACTAGCCTATTGATCCCAAGCAGAGATGCCAGGCTTATTTTGAAAAAATCTGGCAAAACCCGAAAAAAATGTCTGGCAAAAATCTGGCACAGCAAATTAACATAGGAAGCTGCCAGATTTCTCAAAAAATCTGTCTGGCAGAGCTTAAATTTCTCTGGCTATGCCAGATAAATCTGGCAACCTGGCAACGCTGATCCCAAGCAAATCGATTAACGCACCTCATTCTAGTCGAAATTCTAGTACTACACTATGTTTGTTTTGATTCGCTATGAAAGTTTGGCAGATCAAATGAGGGGTTCGTGGATTTTCTATGTTTCGAGGGGTGCATCGATTAGCTTGGGACCGAAGATAGTACCAGAGCTAAGCAAAAAAGTTGAGCACATTTCTTCGGGACCTTCTGATCTTAGAGTCACCTCTATGCTACTAGTGAGTATATGAGATATTCTCAAATTTGAGTCAATTTAACTAAATTTTAGGTAGAAAATACTCATGAGTAAGTAATTATTTTTGCCGTCGTCAAATGTAAACTACTGTAAGCGGTTTACTGAAAATTAGCTTATTGAACGGAACATGGGAGATGAGTGAAAAGAACTTAATTTTGGGTTAATTTTTCGGTTCCGTGATAGTACAAGTCTGGAGTCCTTTTTTATTAGGTCGTATGTAACATTTCGAATAAGCTGACATAATGAGCCTCAAAGTTTTTTGAGACAAAAATAATTCGCATTTTTCCCGGCATCGATGCTGTTCTTCACAGCTAGCTCACAAATGTTGAATTTTATAGGTTTTAGCTAATTGTGAAGCCCAACAGTTGTGTTTTCTTAGATAAACTAAAAGTTATGGAAGAAAAAAGATCATAGGTCCAATTGAAATGTTGAGCGTGACATTCGACCTGAGAGATTCGACCTTTTTTCATCTGTCATGTGACTTACGTGCGAAATTATTGGACAGATTCATTGCGCACGCTAAGATGCACATACCTTAAAGTCGGTAAAAATACCTAGATATCGGTAAAAATTACCGATAATCCAAGAAAGTGCACATACCTAAATTATCGGTAATCATGGATTACCAATAATTAACGCTAAAAATTACATAATTTATATTAAAAAGTAGCCTATTTATAGTGAAAAGTAACGATTTTTATCGGCAAAAAATACCGATAATTTTAGGAAATCGTAGCTAAGAGTGCAGCACATTACATTTTAACAATATTTATGTCTTAATTGGCAAATCAAAGTTGGCACTCGTGGAGAATAGATGAACTAGAAGTGTGATGATGATTTCAAAATTTTACACGGTGAGGTATACGAGTGCAATCTTAAAATGCTTTTATTTTGCAAATGAAGCATTTTATTTTAATCTGGGGTAATGCTACGTTAGTAGAAAACTTAAGGACTACTCAAAAGACATATAATATAGAAAAAATAATATCTTTTCAGATGTTTAGGTGCATACATAGATTTTAGCTTTTCTACCACCGTAGCAGCAACCAGAATTAAATAAAATGCTCCATTTGCAAAATAAAAGCATTTTAAGATTGCATTCGTATACCTCGCCGTGGAAAATTTTGAAACCATCATCACTTTCATAGTTCTTCTATTCTCCACGAGTGCCAACTTTGATTTGCCAATTGGCAAATCAAAGTTGGCACTCGTGGAGAATAGAAGAACTATAACAGT
This sequence comes from Ochlerotatus camptorhynchus, assembly GCF_037179485.1. Classification (NCBI taxonomy): domain Eukaryota; kingdom Metazoa; phylum Arthropoda; class Insecta; order Diptera; family Culicidae; genus Ochlerotatus; species Ochlerotatus camptorhynchus. Next base: position 47,043 of record NW_027041472.1, read on the forward strand.
GATGATGGTTTCAAAATTTTCCACGGGGAAGTATACGAATGCAATCTTAAAATGCTTTTATTTTGCAAATGGAACATTTTATTTAAATCTGGTTGCTGCTACAGTGGTAGAAAAGCTCAAATCTATGTGTACACCTAAAAATCTGAAAAGAAATTAATTTTTCTGTATTATTTGTCTATTGAGTAGTCCTTAAGTTTTCTACTAACATAGCATCAACCAGATTTAAATAAAATGCTCCATTTGCAAAATAAAAGCATTTTAAGATTGCACTCGTATACCTCACCGTGTAAAATTTTGAAACCATCATCACTCTCATAGTTCTTCTATTCTCCACGAGTGCCAACTTTGATTAGCCAATTAAGTTTGCATAATTTCAAGCAGGGTTGCTTCCACTTACTTGCTATAAAAACATATTCGGAATTATGCAATCATTAGATGCAATAATGTCATGTTGTACTTGTTAGTAACAAGACGAGGGAGTAAAGTATGTGTTTGACTCATAAAACCAGTCAATTTCGCTGAGAGCGTCACAATCAGCGATCTTATGATTCGTGAGCGTTCACTCAGAGTGAGCGCTCACGAGTCGCAAAATCTCTGATTGGTGTGTTGTCATTCATAAAAAACCGACGATCCAAGTCATTGTTTACGTTTCGAGTTAGACCCTTTTGACATGTTTCCCCTGCATTGTATGTTGCCGCTTGACGTTTTGATAGCACGTTCGACACAGAAACACCATAGGCCTTTTTAATAAAAACTAAACGATCGATTCAACCTCTGGTGGTGAATAGGAGAACGTCAAAAAGAGTGTTATGAGCATAAATTTTTGCCTTGAGACATAGGCAGCGGAACACTTTTTTACTTTTCCTTATAAATTGATTCATCTGAGATGCTGCAAAACTTAATCTACAGTTGAAAAATTTAATTCTGTAACGTTTTGGAAAAGATCCTGCTGGTGTTCAGGAATATTTTTTTTTGAGAAAAATGAAAAATTAGAAAAGTGCCTTAGTGGTTATGATCTTCCGGATTTGCTGTGTGTGAATAGTTAAGATGTTCAGTTCAGTTCAGTTCAGATTTGTGGAAAATCGTACAATAAGACAATTGCCGATTGGCAAATCAAAGTTGGCACTCGTGGAGAATAGAAGAACTATGAGAGTGATGATGGTTTCAAAATTTTACACGGTGAGGTATACGAGTGCAATCTTAAAAAGCTTTCATTTTGCAAATGGAACATTTTATTTAAATCTGGTTGATGCTATGTTAGTAGAAAACTTAAGGACTACTCAATATACAAATAATACAGAAAAATTAATTTCTTTTCAGATTTTTAGGTGTACACATAGATTTGAGCTTTTCTACCACTGTAGCAGCAACCAGATTTAAATAAAATGTTCCATTTGCAAAATAAAAGCATTTTAAGATTGCATTCATATACTTCCCCGTGGAAAATTTTGAAACCATCATCACTGTTATAGTTCTTCTATTCTCCACGAGTGCCAACTTTGATTTGCCAATGGAAATTGGCAAGATTTTGAATGAAAAATGCTGTTATTTGCGTTGGGGAAAATACTTATTCTGATGTAAACAAACGGTTTGGTTGACGTTTCTTCTCGAACTCGCGTGGCGCACTCTACGTGGTGGTGCATTAAAAAGGCGTATCAGCACAGTCACAAAGTGGCAGAGTGACTTACCCCCTGTGCACACTACTACGAAGCAGTGATGCCCTAAGTAGTATCCACTTCAAAATAAACCATTATTCTTAGTGAAAGTTTGTTGTACAGTTCCAAAAAATATGTTTTTATTGGAAATGCTTGCGCCAGATGATGAAGAATACATGTCAAGCATAGATTTTCTTCAAAATTCAGAAACTACACTCTGAAAAATCTTCACGTCCAATCTACCTGAGAACATAGGTGGTTTTCGTTCACCCTACTTTTCACGTAACTTTGACTGGAATACTATGTAGCCAAAAAATCAGTTTCATTTATCTACGTGATCAGTCAAGTATATAAGGCATGATTTCCACGTACTACTTACGTGAAAATTGAGTAAAAAATACAGGAAACATTCGTAATTTTTACGTGATATTCCGTTTCATTCGAAATGCGTTTCACGTCACGGAGTGATAGTAATTGAACGTATTAATAGAAGCAGTCAATATTTTGCAATTTTATCGGGCAGCTATAAATTTTGCGTGTTGCATTTGATATTTATACCTGCTCATAAAATTGCAAATTATTGACTGTTTAACAAAATATTTATAAATCTGTATCAAACTCTGTTTCAAACATTTATTTAAATTATCATTATAATTATTCTTAACTCTAAACATGTACGAATTTCCAACGCGATGTAGTGATACACTGTCAAAATAAAAATATATCTATATATGCTAATTATATTTACCAAACTTAAACGATTCATCGCTTCGTATGCTAAAAAGTGTTCTTGGTATTGGCCTACATCCCAAATTTGTACTATTAAATACAATGAATTTTCAAAATACATTATTTCAAGAATCTCATATAAAAGTGTTGTACCGTTTCTGAACATTGGCATGAAATTTCCTGTTCGATAATTAGTTCCTTTGTTATTCACACTGCCTGAAAGCATCACTTCATAATCTGTCTGTAGACGTAGAGGCTGAACAAGCTCGGAGAAGTATTTTCGTAATCGAATATCGCCCATCTGAAATCCGAATAAATATGACGATGTGCGCGAAATATCTTCATAGCCCAGCTCTTCTAAGCATGCTAAGAATTGATCCTCGGATGCAGTAAGGAGGTTAAAGATGCCGAATCCGCCTTCTGAAATTATAAACATATAAAAGAAGCTACGTTAGTGACTCATAATCTTAAACAAATAAAGTAAAATAATCAAATTACCGTCCAATACTTTCAGCAAGCTGTCGGGAAATTTTAAATCGTTGAGGAGTTCTTCCGCCAAATTACACTTTGACGCCATATTGATTTTTTGCATACCTGAAAATCACGTAAACCTAGTTTCACTGAAATGTCAAAGTCGGAAACTCACTAACACAGACACACTAAATATGTTCACGTGAAAAAACGGTAGATTTCACTAAAATTTTTAGTGAACATGACTTGTGATGCAGGTCAAAGTGACTAACGACACGTAACATTTGAGGTTTTCTAAAATCAGAGTAGCTACGAGCTATTTCACGTAAATCGGACGTGAAAATTTTTCAGAGTGTAGTATAAAACCCATACAAATTTCTCGATGAACATTTCAAAAGGTCCTATCTGCTTTGATCGATTATCTTCATCGACTTTGTCTTTTGATAACCACGCCTACGCAAACATATTTCGTGCTAGTAATTTAGATGAAAATATTTGTCTGCGTAAAGGAAGCATTTTAAATTTAGCTTAGGTACATAAGATATAAATAAAATTTGCATCAGCCTTAGGTATACAATTAAAAACTCTATGCTTTTTGACACGAGGATACACCCAATACAATATAAATCGCGTAAAAACATAATAATAATTGATCTACATGATTACAATATTATAACAATGATTTTACTTTTCAGGTCCAGCTTGCTATTACACTTGGTTTCATAGCACTGTTTATGTATCATCAAGGCACCCAATTATGGGTAAAGAGACACCCAGAAATGTTTTGGATTGCATTGGGAGTGATGATTGTTACTCTTATATCCATGGCATGTTGCGGCAGCGTGCGCCGTAAAGCTCCGATGAACTTTATTTTCCTAGCACTGTACACATTTGCGCAATCATTCCTACTCGGTGTGACTACAGCCAGGTTTAGCTCTGATGAGGTATGTAAATGATCTAAAGAGGCCTGTCCTGTCCGACTAAGCCATTTTTACCCTTTTAATTGTAGGTACTTCTCGCGGTAGGCATAACGGCGGCTGTTTGTCTCGGTCTGACACTTTTTGCTTTTCAAACAAAGTGGGATTTTACAGTGATGGGTGGAGTTTTGTTCGTTGCAGTTATCATACTGATGCTTTTTGGAATCATCGCTATATTCTTCCCGGGAAAAACTATTACAATCGTATATGCAAGCGCTGGAGCACTGTTGTTCAGTATTTATCTAATCTATGACACTCAACTGATGATGGGTGGAGAACACAAGTACAGCATAAGCCCTGAGGAATACATTTTTGCTGCATTGAATTTGTATCTAGATATTATCAACATATTTATGTATATTCTTACCATCATTGGCGCGTCGCGCGACTAAAATCAAATAATATCTTTAAACAAATCTTTGTAAACAATTCAAATAACTATCGAGAATGATGTGAATTAATATTTATTTACTACCAACTACCGACGTTACCTATTATAGCTTCATGCCAGCCAATGATTCCTGTTAAATTTTACGTGAACCTAAGATCCTAAGAGAAGATATACCTATGTATTGCTTTGACGAAATGTTATAACATCAGACAAAACCATCGAATTAAATTAAATACACTTCATTCTAAATAATTAATCCCGCATTGATTATTATATTTTACTCGATCATCGATACGCGTTTAGTATAACCGTTCTCAACGATACAATAGATCTGACCATACCATTTCTTACGGATCAAGCTAAGGGCCAAATGTATCCACTCCCATAGACAACCGTGGACACTGCAATCGAATGATGTGAAAATTATCATCACTGCTGATGATAATTTTCATATAATTCGATTGAAGATGAACCAATACAAATATTCAATAAATTCTCTGAAAACGTATTCTCTCATGCCCATCATTGAAGAGCCCCTTTCTCAATCGAACCTCATCGTCACTGCCAATTGAGTCATTCACTGTCATTTGATGTACGACAATAGAGTGTAGCGGCGCAGGTGGTGTAGTGGTAAGCGTGTTTGCGTGTAAGCGTGGATCAATGTAAGGCAAATTTATAGTCGATGTCGACCCAATTTCGGGTCAACATCGGGTTGGGGTTCTGTAGAAATCAGGTTGGTGTCGCGTTGGCTTAGGATTTTCGCCGGAATGTCGACCAGAGCTCCGTGTGGGTAGGTTACACTCAATGAATCAATGAAAATGCTGACTAAGCAAACTGATATCAATGAGGTACAGAGAGAGGTGAAGCAGATCGTGAAATATGGTTGTATTAGTGATCCAAAAAATCAACCTAAACGCAAGTAGTGACGTCACTAATTGCATGTATCATACAGGGGTTTTACTCACACAACTTAACCGACTGCTCCACCTCGGTAATCCAGCTCATTGAACTGATATCACCCATTCGAAGGGTGTCCCTCTGTTGGCGGATAGCTGCTTTGCTCATTTTCAACAAACGTATACGCCTTTTTAATAGAAACTAAACGATCGATTCAACCTCTGGTGATGAATAGGAAAACGTCAAAAAGAGTGTTGTGAGCAGAAATTTCTACCGTGAGACAGGAAACGGAACACTTTTTTACTTTTCCTGATAAATTGATTTATTAGAGATGCTCCAAAACTTGATTTACAGTTGAAAATTTTAATTCTGTAACGTTTTTGCAAAGATCCTGTTGGTGTTCAGGAATACGCCTTTTTAATGCACCACCAACGTAGAGTGCGCCACAAGAGTTCAAGAAGAAACGTCAACCAAACCGTTTGTTTACATCAGAATAAGTATGTTCCCCAACGCAAATAACAGCATTTTTCATTCAAAATCTTGCCACTTTCCATCGGTAATTGTCTTATTGTACGATTTTCCACAAATCTGAACTGATTTGCACCTTAACTATTCACACACAGCAAATCCAGAAGATCATAACCACTAAGGCACTTTTCTAATTTTTCATTTTTCTCAACAAAAATATTCCTGAACACCAGCAGGATCTTTTCCAAAACGTTACAGAATTAAATTTTTCAACTGTAGATTAAGTTTTGCAGCATCTCAGATGAATCAATTTATAAGGAAAAGTAAAAAAGTGTTCCGTTGCCTATGTCTCAAGGCAAAAATTTATGCTCACAACACTCTTTTTGACGTTCTCCTATTCACCACCAGAGGTTGAATCGATCGTTTAGTTTCTATTAAAAAGGCCTATATTTTTGTTGAGAAAAATGGAAAATTAGAAAAGTGCCTTAGTGGTTATGATCTTCCGGATTTCTTGTGTGTTAATAGTTAAGGTGCAAATCAGTTCAGATTTGTGGAAAATCGTACAATAAGACAATTACCGATGGAAATTGGCAAGATTTTGAATGAAAAATGCTGTTATTTGCGTTCGGGAAAATACTTATTCTGATGTAAACAAACGGTTTGGTTGACGTTTCTTCTCGAACTCGGGTGGCGCACTCTACATTGGTGGTGCATTAAAAAGGCGTATATAAAGCGTATCGTAAAGTGTATCGTATTGTCACTTTTAATTTTAAGCATTTTCGAAAAATTCAAATGCAGTTTTTTTCGACGCATCATTTTAGATTGCAAAAAGCTCGCGTCATTTTGTGTAAGCAAAAAGAATAGAATGACGCTAGCTTTTTGCAAGCTGAAATGATGCGTCGAAAAAAACTGCATTTGAATTTTTCGAAAATGCATCAAAGTAAATTGAACCTTAAGCGCCCATTACACATGTCAATATATTGACAAACATCGTATTGTCAATTTTCCTTACAATATTATCAATACATAAATATTGACAACATTAATGACAACACGCTAAAGCACTCGTTACACGAGTCAATATATTAAAAGTAAATTGACATACTGACAATATTATTGAAAGGGTAATATTGATAACGAGTATTGGTGAAAAACTGATTTTCATTTCACTTTATCAATATTCTTCCCCTACCCAAGAGGAGAGAGAACGTACGTCATTTAGCTCTACTGACTCACAAAGCACCTTCGCGCATGCAGCGTGTGTGATATAAAATCGATTTCAAACTAAATAAAAAATGTGTCTTTTTACAGCCACCAATCACCCAGGCTTCGTTTATATGGATGTACACTTTCTACAAAATCACAAGCATAATCATATTATTTTTTTTTTAATTTAAAATAAAATAAATACTATCAGTGTTTCACATACCTACACTTAACGTAAATTAATTATTATATGCATGATTTTCATTTATGAATGTTTACCAAAATGATATGCTGATGATAGTTTCTATTTGGGAAAATGCGTACCGTGTAAGTGGGTTATTCCACACGTGTAGTAATTCCACGCATTCGACAATCAATTTGATTGAATTCGATCAATTTGGAAGTACATGTCAAGTTATCTGTTGTCCTGTGTATCCTGACAAACAGTTACAACATTTGGTATTTGAATGACAAGTCTACGGAATTACAGCTCACGCAGAATAACCCACGTTCACGGTACATCCTATGTTAATACAACGAAGTAATGCATCACTATTAAGTGTCTTTCCTACCACCGCTCATCACTTTAATGTGTACACAGCAAATAAATTTAAATTATATAGGCTCTGAACCATTTGGTGGATTATTTTAACTTTTGGTTAAAATTTGACAGATGGAAAGTTATCGATTAACCCTGCTATCCGAGCGTGGTTATTTCTGACAGACAAGAAGTTAAATGTTGACAACCGTGGCTGAGTTCTTCTCGAAAATCTGTCGATCGACAGCACAGGGATTTTCGAACATCAAGAATAACTATCGAAATGTCACTTTTAACCACGAGTTAAATTTAACTCGGCAAATGGTTCACAGCCATAATATATATCAATCAATGTTATTACCTGCAATGTTAGATACAATATTACACTCATAAAAATAATTTGGAAACTTGTTTCCAGTAAAATACAAATCACACTAAACTAACTGAAGAACTGCATACCATAAACGTGGGTTATTCCACATGCTTGGTAATGCCGCGCACTCCACAATCGATTTGATTTAATTCGATCAATTTGTAAAAACACATGTACCTGCATGTTGTCCTGTGTTCAGTGTCGTATTACCAACAGTCTTAGAGTTACCTCTATGGTATTACCGGTATGGTTTTGGTGGGTTAAAGCGAAGGCAATATATCAAGAAGACTTGCCAAGAAGACAACTCTGCCTGAATCCGAGCGTCAGACACAATAGCGCTGCGCTCGAGCGAAGGTGGAAGCAACGCATAGAAAAATGAGCAAATACACAAACCTTTCTTCTGTGGATGGAACCATTGCTATCCAATTCGTTCGGAGCATTTACCTTTGAGCGGCAGATGACGTGATTGTGGCTGTCTCATACCGGTCGTTTGAGAAAAAATGGAAGAGTTGCCAGTCTTCTTGATATGTTGTCTTCGGTTAAAGCCAGGACCTCTAATTTGGAGAGGGCCCAGGTTCAGAGACATCAATCATATCCTTCTCAATTATATGTTTCAAGAAATTAATCGTTGGTTAGTTTTGTATTTGTATCGAACGTTAAAGCTTTGAAAACTTAAAACAATAAATCATACAAATTGATAACATGAAAAGAAAAATAAAAACATTCACATATACTGTCAGATTCTCGTCAGATTACAGAAGAACATTATGGCAGTTAGGCCGATAACGTGGTTAAAATCTTTGCCGTGAGCATATTTTCTACAGCTCTACGGTCTTAGACAAAGTTGCTCGGTTTACAAAGTACTAAACTTTCAAATTTTCTTTTTAGTTCTTGTTCCCCCCGCCAATAATGCGCATTTAAATAGAGCGTCCTATGGAGAAGGATACTTGGGTAAAGTTGTGCATTTCACAATATTGGGAAATGCTGCCCAAGAATTCCAAAACCTATGATTCACAAAAAGCAGGCCTACATGAAAAAAAACCCATTAAAGCGTTTTCACCATATTTTACGTATGTTAGTAGGTTTGCGTTGCAGTTGGGATAAGATGTTTTATTGTTTTATTGTTTAAACTGCACCAACTAGCGAATACATTCAGCTGACGTTGAAGAAAGTGACAGTCAACAATGGAGCGGATTCGTTGGAAGATTTTGAAGTCATCTGCATATGAAAATCGAGAAGCTTCGATGACCAGATGCACGTCGTTGAAGTACAGTATAAAAATCAACGGTCCCATGTGGCTTCCCTGAGGTATACCTGATGTGGCGAAGAAGCTAGCTGATCTGCAATCTCTTATGGCAACCTTTAGTTGGCGACCGGTAAGATATGATCGAACCCAACTCAGAAGATTACCACATACACCGAGCCTGCCGACTTTAGCAATCGTAATAGCATGGTTCAACTTGTCGAATGCTGCGGATAGGTCTGAACAAATAACGTCCGTTTGAACCCGATACGACATGCTTTCGGTTATATACAAAGTGAGACACAGCAGATTGGTGGTTGTAGAGCGGCCGACGGTAAACCCATGTTGATCAGTCCTCTAATAATGCTTGCAATGGGACAGCAACGATTCCATAATCACTAGCTCGAATAGCTTCGAAACCGTACTTAACGATGTAATTCCTCGATAGTTATCCACAGCTCGTTTTCTTCCTTTTTTGTGGATATGTGCGCAAATTTCCAGTAGGATGTAAATTTGCCGCTGAAGAGAGACATGCGGAAAAAGCGATGAAGTGGAATCAACAAGCTAGCAATATGTCTCTTTAAAAATACAGATGGAACTCCATCAGGTCCAGGATTGAAGGATTACAAATCATCTCAGCATAAACATCAATTGCACCGAGGGGGGCGACACATCTAAATCTCAAGTTTAGATGGTCAACAAATCTCACACTAGCGAATCAATCTTCGAACAATCTTCTTTCATTTGTCGCATCTACTTGCATCGCTCATCAATTTTTTGCAGGAAATCTTCAGAATCGTCATCAATCTTCTTTCTATCTACACAGCGTGCGCGCAGCTAGCCACAGCAAAACACAATCTTTTTTGCATCGTAGATAGAGTCGTCCCCCTCGAATTGCACCCAGCATTTGATCATTTACTGGAACGTTCATGGCAGCAGCGTTACTGATCTTCACATAATACGGCTCTCGTGGCCGTAGATGACCACCTCACAGTGGTTCCTGGCTAGCCAAATCCTGAAAAATGAACGTCGATATTTTTTTACGTAGACTACGTCTTACGGGAAGGTACTGTGGGTAAATCGAAAATCTAAAATTGTGACCGTCACGAAAAGGTGTAATTTTTTGAACGCTATAAGCTTTGTCATTTATAGATTAAATTGAAATCCGAATACACCAATCGATAGGAAATACCTTTCGTAAGCTGTTGCAATAAACTTTCTTTCAATTTCTCATAAAAAAAACTGTTTTAAAAATGGACAAATAAAAAGTGATAATTTTATCACTGTTTTCCTGATATAAAAGTTCTCCCCAAACCCATTCCACATAATCAAGTACAATTTGGTTGCACATCGTGCTGCTTGAATCAGAAAAGTTATAAAAAAGCGCTGCTAATGTACCTCAACTCATTTTCGCTTCGGACGGCGGGTAACCAGGTAGCAGCAGCAGCAGAAGCAGTAGGAAGGCGGTTCCTGTCAAGCGCGCAAAGTTCGAGTTTTGCATCTCGAGATCATTGGCTGCTGGTAGCGGCGTCGCCTCGATGGCGCAAGCGCTCCTTGCCTGAATGATAACTACAAATCTCGATTACTTTTCGGAAGGACGTATCAGCTTTTGTAAACAACGCATTTTATCGTCGGTTTTGGCATAACTAATAGCTCGCCCCACATACTAACACCGCTAACAGGTTGGAAAAATTTTCCCCTATCTGATGGTAGTACTAGCATGCGTGGGCGAGCTACCAGTTACGCCAAATCGACGATCAAATGCGTTGTTTACAAAAGCTGATACGTTCCTTCGAAAAAGTAATCGAGAAATACTTCTTGGGCTGTGTACCAATTGCCGAGTTAAATTTAACTCGTAGTTAAACGTGACATTTCGTTAGTTATTTTCAATGTTCGAAAATGCCGGAAATTGATCAGTTTTCAAACAGAACTCTGCCACGGTTACCAAAATTTAACTTCTAGTCGGTCCGAAATAACCACACTCGTATAGCAGGGTTATTTGGTAACTCATATGTCACTTTTAGCCACGAGTTAAATTAAACTCACCCATTGCGACACAGCCTTCGAAGTAAAATTAGGGCCATCCATAAATTTCGTATATTTTTGACCAATTAACCCCACTTCCCCCTCGGAGCGTGTTTTGCAATACACCTAATACATGGCCGGTCCCAACTTCTGAAACCCCTCTCCTCCCTCAACTACTACCTTATTTATGAAAGTTCCCTATTCATTGGGCACCACTGAAAGACAGCAGCACACACCAAATAAAATGGGTTGGACATTTATGCGAAATTTCGGTATTGATAGTCAATATTTCGCAATCAGAACATTTTAGCTTGAAATCCCTCCATTTAATTCTCGATACATCTTTAATCTATTGATTGAATTAAAAAAATCTTAATATGGTTTTTTTTAAGATTTCGTGCGTTTTGTGAACGCACATTCATTATTTTGCATAAGAAAACGGGAACGGGGTGTTTCTGTGGTGATAAAAAGGATTTTCCTACACATAATACAGTTTCCTGTACCAAGCACTGAAATTATCAGACGGTACCTCTATTTATGCTTTTAGATTAGCTATGAAAATCCCTCCTACTTGGAAAATTATGCTATAGAACGGTTTATACAACCCCAGTTTTTTTTTTTTGCATAATTCTTCAAGTAGGAGGGACTTGCAATGCTTATCTCTTAGCATAAATAGAGGTACCGTCGAGTTTTTTTCAGTGCTAGGTTCTGAAATTAGACAGTGAGCTTTCAAAAGGGCCTACTTGTAATGTTCGATTCTCTTCATCGATTTTCTGTTTATAGCTAAGCGAAACAATTAATCATTTTGTCAAGCTTCTGCATTCATGTTCCATCAGATGTCACTGCTGTTATTTGCAGTGACATGTATCGGAAACTGCACACAATCTGTTTTCCGTTAATTGTTCACAGAGGACACTGCAGTGCAAAACATGTCTGGTACCTCTACACAGCAAAAACAAATGTAATATCGATCAATGTAATTCAAGCTGATGTATGAAATAATGATGTAATAGCAAAAAGCAGATACAATATTGGATGTACATAATTTTGTTCGCAAAATCGATGTACATCGTACAACGTTATATTACACAACCGATGGATTGACCGAGGGGGGCGACTCTATCTACGATGCAGAAAAGATTGTGTTTTGCTGTGGCTAGCTGCACGCACGCTGAGTAGATAGAAGGAAGATTTATGTCTATTTGGAAGATTTCCTGCAAAAAAATGAAGCACGATGCAAGTAGATGCGAGAAATTAAAAATGATTTTTCGAAGATTGATTCGCTAGTGTGAGATTTTTTGAGCATCTAGAAATGAGATTTAGATGTGTCGCCCCCCTCGGGATTGACTTGGTTGCAGCAGTTTGGATGTAATATTTAACAACTTTTTTTCTGTGTATATATCCATTTAGATTAATATTCGAAGTCCCTCCTTTTTTACACATTCTGCACACAAAATGGCTCACCCCTCACCAAATTTTCCGCCAATTTTTATGAATGGGGCGGGGCAGAGAGTATCTTTTGCGGAGAATATGTAAAAAATGAGGGACTTCAAATGTTAAAGTAAATGCGCATATAGAGGTACCAGACATGTTTTGTAGTGTCAGGTACTCTATTTTGTAATCTGTGAAAGGGAAATGACAAATCGAGTGTCATCAAAATACATGACATGTTGAGAGGTTGAGGTCGTGAGAGCAAATTTTCTCTCTCAAATTAGAATTTGTTGGCTCTCTGGGGACTGGTAGTAACGCAGGTAAAACTGTATGGGGAAAAATCGTTTTTTTAGTTGTCGCTTGTTTAACAATAATTTCCGGGAAAAAAAAGTGAACGACAAAGTCCCTCACGGCAACCAGCGTAAACACATAAATGAGTAAAAAAATACACATTTTTTATATTTATATGCAGCTGTCAAAAAATGTGTAAATTTGGAAATCCTAAAATGTGTAAAAAATACACATTTTAAGAATGTAGTACCAGTCAAAAAATGGGTATTGTTATACTCATTAATGGGTAAAAAAAAACTTCAAACTTGTTGACGCACGCCATTTGCTAAATTTCAGTGAAGAACAGCAGGAACATTGAGGAACTACGGTCCAAACTGGACAGTGCACATTGATGGACATGCTAGAGGGTAGGTGATTTATACTTTTTTCATAGCTTTTAGTTTTAGTTGAGTTTATATACCTACTTCATATACTGATTTTTGTTTTTCTTCCCTTGATTTGTTTCCAATGCTGAGCATCAATGCTACCAGACGCCAGGGAGGAATCTCCCATACCTGGACCCTACCTTTCGACCCATCAACTCATGAAACGGAGATCAATGGCTTCACTTCCCTTCCGAAGGAAGGCGTGATCCTCGGCGCGATCAGCGATGTTATGCCTCAGAACATCCCGGCAGCGTCGACTGGGATTGAGAGGAAATCGCGAGGAAATCATACACGGACAGAAAATTGTTTGCTTAAATACAATTAAAGATTTTTTTGGTTCAATGCAAACAATTTTCTGTCCGTGTATGTGATGATTGATAGATTCCATTGGATTATCACTTAAAAACTATGACTGCGATATGGAATGATTTCTATCGTAATTTCACATACTTAGTACTTGATAATACTTTGCTTCGAACTTGGTTAGCGATAGGTAATAAGTATATGAATATTGTCTGATATATTTCATGGTGAAAAACTGTTAATATGTCATGGGTGGGAACAGACATCTAAACTGATGGAAAATCATATAAGTTTGCACTATGAGAAAATCCAGTAAAATATACCTGTTTTCATGATGAATATTGCTCACTAAAATGTATATCTTATAAGATAATGATGTATATTTCATTGGAGTTGCTTTTCATGATTTTTGACGTGTGTTGATATGTCGCGTGTAAACAGACATGAAGAAACTATTGGACTGTCATTTAACTTTGCAGTATAGGAAAACATGTATATCTCATTGGAATAGCTTCCTTTGATTTTTGAGGTTTAAAGATTGTAAACAGATCCATCCCAATCATTTAATAGTCATATAGATATGCCTTTTAAGAAATCCAACAGCAAACGTTTGTTTTTGCATGTTTTTCTGGGCTGAATATCGCTCCCAATAAAATACATCTTACATGATTGTTCTTTATAAATTATTGAAACAATTTTCAACGATGTTATCGTACACTCATTAAAATGATTAGTTGAACTAAATACAACAATGATACTGTATTGAATAATCTTTGTTTGTTTCCGGAAAAGAATGTATTGAGATTGAAAAAAAAAATGATTCTACTGCAATATTTACTTTGCTATGATTCTAATTGTAAGCCTTCTACGCGGCTAATTCAGATTCCAGCCCTAGTACTCGAACTTCATGAACCAGTTACATCAACTTATATAATTTAGTCGTTGATTTATTGCACACAGGTGCATTAAGAAAGATTTGAACAAACCACACCACCGAAACGGAACATAAATTTGTCAGTGCTATTTGTCTTCACTCTAGCAAAACGAGCATAACGTTGCACTGCATTCCATGTCGGGAGAGCTGTTCTTACTTCATGCTATTTGAACGAGCTCAATCTTGAAGTCAGTCGTGGCCCAGTAATATCGAGCGCAGACACCGAAAGCATCACACCTCAACAGTCCTTGATCGAATCCCAAATCAGCTACAATAAAAAAGGCACAACTGTGAAAGCTCCCACTGCCTGATGTTTATTTTTCGATTTATTTTTAGAAATCGACTAAATATATGTGTCAAAAGAAGAAGTAAATTTCATGTGATTTTCACACAAACTTTACTTCGATTGATTTATGACACATATATTATATTGTGGTGAAAAGTGTAGCTTATGCTTATGGGTTTCAAATCCATTTCAGTTAATTATTATAATTTGATCGATTTTCATTTATCATACGACGATCATATAAAAGTTACCAAATTATCAGCATTGTAAATGTATCAGATATTCATATAGAATTTACCTGGCACATTTTCAATCATATAATTTTCAATGCATTATCTTATAGCGCAAATTTATAAGATTTCCACATAACCAGGAATATGTCATATTGGTTCAGTGTAGGCCCCTTTTTTCACGAAATGTGTGAAATTTTACACATTATGTGTTTACGCTGGTTACCGTGCTGACTAA
>NW_027041473.1:0-14131 GCF_037179485.1 Ochlerotatus camptorhynchus
ACACACTCATCACGAAACGGTTGCTTTCCAAAATCGACGACGCATCGACCGAAAGAACTGCTGATGAAGAACAATGAGGAGGACCACACAATGGTTGCTGCCGAGAAAACAGACGATCGCGCGGTACACATCGAGAGTGGCCTGCTTTTGTCGACAGCCGAGTGAACACTGATTTGTGGATTTAAAGATAAGCATAATGTAGAAATTGAATGGCATTTTTTTGCAACTTCACACGGCAAAGGTCATTGTGATGCGATTGGCGGTACCCTTAAGAGAATGGCAACCAGAGCAAGTTTAGTTAAGCAACACGAGCACCCTATAACGAACCCTTAACAACTGTACGACTGGGCAAATAGTCGTAAAGAAGATCTTCAAACAAAAATGTCATTTTGTTATGTTTCTACGGAAGAATACAAAAAGGCTGACACGGAATTTGATCCAATTTTAATGAAAATGAAACCAATTCCTGGAACTCGAAAATATCATTGCTATATTCCAGTTTCAAACAACCAAATTGCAGTAAAAATATTCTCTAATTCAAACGATACACCCAAATTATTCAATGTATTCAAATAATATGAGTTGTAAAATAAAATAATAAATATATACTGTTTTTATCTCAACAAATCTTTCATTTGACCACATCAACGTGCTTCTCTTCCGCTGCCTCTAGATAGAAACGGGTAAGTCTGACAGCTACCATATCTGAGAATGAATTGTTTGTTTTTTAATATACAATCATGAAATAAAATCTCGTTGCTGGACATCTCGACGAACATTTGAAAATGGCCTAAAATGTTGAAAATTGTTATAATTATATTTTTTTAATTTGCATTCACTTGAGAACGGCTGGACTAAGGAAAAAAGTTCCTATATGCAAAGTTATCGAAAATTATGCGTAGAATCCAAATAAATTGTTATTTTTCAAAAAAATATGCATTTTCATCAACTTGTAAAAATCAACAAAAATTAAAAAAATTATAGATTTCTTTTTAAGGAAGTTACCAGCATACACTTTTCACCAAATTCAAGGGTATTCCATCAATTTTCTTGAAAAAAAAATTATAAAGATCGAAGGGGAGGTGTTTTGAGATAATCATCGTTTTACGTTTTTTAAATACTAATTTACGAAGTTTTTTCTTTCAGTGTATTTTTTCCGCAAAGATAATTTAATTACCTAAAACTTCTTCTCATATGCCGTTTTGATCAGATCAATAGTTTTCAAGTTATGATTTTTTGAATAAAAAATAATCAATTTTTTTATACGCCCTTTTCAAAAGTTACTCTGGAGGAAAAAATCATATTTAAATGAAAAATGCAACCATTAGTAGCAGCGAACACGTGAGCAATGTTTCATTCAAATCAGAAGGGGTCGAGACAAAATTGACATTTTTTTTAACGATTTGAGCTAGAAATGCTATGCTATATAGAGAACACAAACGAAATTAGCAAGCTACTGCCCTTTTCTGATGTTGGATGCGTGTGAGTGAGCAATAAATGCAAAATAAAACCGTTTTTCCCATGCTTGACCAGTTTATGGCTGGATCCCAAGTCCTGATACCTCGAATCAAGCGTCCAAAAGAAGCTTTCAAAACATGAAATATTCCCTAGAAAATACGGAAATGTTCAATTAAAATTACTGTACCGATTTGCACATCTGTGAATTTTAAGAATTTTTTTTTTTGGTATTTCTGTTGAAAATTAACTTCACACAAAGATTTTATTTTAAGCATCTAATTCAGAATCAGGGAACCCAAATTTAATCAGAACATGTTCTAAAAAGTCACTCAGAAGTAATTTAACGGGTCCGATCAATAACACCCAAAAATCGATGTTCCAAATCTGACAACTCAGCTAATAATAAATTAATAAATTATACTGATGCAATTTTTTTTAATTACAAAATATTGAAAGAGCAAAAACATAATTTACCCTACTCAAAATCGTCGATCGCTCTGCATTTTATCTTAAAACTACACAAATTATTTGTTTTATTTTTAATTTATTAATTTATCGTCAAATTAGCTGTTGATCCATTATTTTTTGTGGTGCACGACGTTAGGTATAAATACGATATGAATAAATACAATAGTAAAATGTACGATAGGGTCCCATGCATTAATTATGTCACGCTAAATCGAGGAGAAATTTACCCCCCCCCCCCCCCTATCGCGACGTTTTTCCTATACCAAATGCATTGCTTGTCACAAAATTTTAGACCCCCCCCCCCCTAGAGCGTGACATAATATATGCATCAACCCTAAGCATAATGGATGATAGGCATAATTCATATATAAATGAAAAATCACAAAAAAAATTAGATTCTTTCGCGGTTGGAGGCGAACCAGCCTAAGGCTGAAAGCCTCCTAAATAAAGCTAAATAATAATAATAATAGATTCTTTCGCTCAGGAGCTGTTCTTTGCAAACAATCTTAATTTAAGGGGGCGACCCCAGCGTAGAGATTAGCATCCATTTCTCTCACGCCAAAGTCACGAGTTCAGGAAGATTGGTCTAAGCATGAAATCTCGGTATAAATGTCCAATTCTAGAATCTTTAATTCTTCAAACCTTGAGTCATGTTTTTTTTTTCTGTGCCGGGATGTTTAAAATATATGCCTGCGATCTTAAAATTCCACAAATCCTAAATTATGCGTTTGAGATCTTGGACTTAAAATGAGATCAAAACTTTGAGGCTTGCAAATATTTGTAGATTGAGGCTATTCATGAGCTACGTATATAGTGAAATATGGGAGAATAGGTTGGCGAATGTTTAAAATTACTATAAATTAATTTTTAAAGGTTGTACTTAGTATTTACAAATCTTGAAAAAAAATTATACTAACAATTATGATTTTAGGTGTGTCACTTTTAGGTGGGTAATCACCAAAAGACGTGTTTTTACGAATGTAGAATTTGTTTTACTAGATTTGTTTTCCTTCGATCTTGTTTTCCGTACTAAGTACCAATGCTACCGAAGCCAGGAAGGCAGCTCCCACACCTGAACCCTACCTATCGACCCATCAACTCCGGGACAAACGATTTTAGTTTCTTTTATGCCTTAGAAAATCCCGGCGGCGCCGAGTAAGATTGAAGCCGGGTAGTTCAAATTCATCTTTTCAATCATATATGGTGTCTGCAATAAAGTCATTCATGCCCACTGAACTCTTAAATTTTCTATTGCAATTTTTTAATATTTTAATACAGTTTTCATCTCATACACAGCTCCTCAGCGATTAGATTTATTGGTAATTTCGGTAAAAAAAAACTATGAGAATTTGTCATATTTGTACTTGTAAACACGCACATACACATACAAATATCTCACCTTGAAACAGACAACAACTCTCCAATAAATCTCCCTGCCGTGACTCGTAATGAAACGACTGCTCCATCCGATACCCGTGCGTTGATGGTAGTAAATCTCTATCGTGACACATATCAGAAACGATCAGACAGAACCAACAACATTCGCCACAATCCAGTTAATGGTCGTCCCCTCGCCTTGACATCAGTGTGAAACCAGAGGCCGAAACTCTGCACCCTACTAGGTACGTACGACGTTGCCCTGTAAAAGAGCGCAGCTAAATAATCTGTAACATTATCTTCTTTGAGATCACCCCATGAACATACGCTTACACATCGATTACCAGTTTTCCCGGGGTTCTGCAATCGATGTTACGCCAATCGGATAATCATTTTAAATAATCAATAAATTACTCCTAAATTAGACTCAATGAATATTTTAGTGAATGAGGTTATTTATGGCTGACACCGTTCCGTTGCTCGATATCGGCCTGTGTCGAAGTACTTTTCCTAGCTAATTTTCCTATAATCAAAGTGTAAGAAATTCATTCAGATCCGAACAACGAGCCATTCAGAAGATTGAGGAATTTATTTACTGGCTGGTAGACTCCGCTACCTTCTTGGTTCAGAATCTACAGCATCTTGCTGGCGGGAATGACTCTGATGAGATCGTTTCTGGCGAAGCACACACGTGGTAGTAGGATGGCTAACTGATAAAAGTGCCAGCTGCCTATTCTTGTAATGTGCAGTGGTTGGGTTGACGCAATAAAAGTCTATATAGAAGTCTTCTATAGAAAAGGCGCGAAAAATACCGCTATAAATCACTCTATTTGCTCAATTATATGCAATTATCAGTTTGTGTGGAGCTTTCGATTGCTAGTAGAGGGAGAGCGGAGGTGAATGGTGGAGATTTGGCATGCTATCGAGAACAACAAGGGCAATGGTAATAGAATCACGTTTGTCTATTGCGTTATTTTAAACGAGCGAATGCAGTGATTTATCGATGCAAAATTGTGTTTTCAAAAATAATTACTTCTTGCAGTTGGGTCTACAATTGTACTGCATGTATTAATCTTTTGTCCGAAATAGACAAAAACGATTCTTCTTTCTGCTGGATTCATTACCTGCTCCAAAGCTTAGCTTAATCTTATTAACTCTTCACTATTATTAATGGAAAGCTTTTTAAGCTTGTTATTGCATAATACAGGTATACATGATTAGTGTAAATACTAATTACCAAATAAGTGGAACAAAAAATTCAAACCGTAAAGATGTCTTATCGGATCGATTGGAGGATTTGAATTTGGTCAATTTTATAAACAATGACAACTTTCGGTGTGTACAAAATAAACTCTTCTGAAACAATTTTTGAATACAGTAGTACAGGACCAACAGCTTAAGTTGAGCTGAACATTACAAGTTTTGGAAACTCATTTCTCTATTCTGTCAATAATGGTACCGGCCACGTTCCTGCAGAAGAAACACTAGTTCGACCACCTTTGTTACTAAAAACCGAGTTTACCACTGCGTATCAAGGGTTGTCACGGGAAGGATTTTTGTTAGTAAGAATGGTAAATATGATCGGGATTTACCATAGTGATGCGATTGTTTGTTTGCATCGTGACACTTAGGAGGACACGAAGGATTATTTTAAAATCAATTATTGTCTGTTGCAGTGGTGACTGGATTTTTGGGAATATTTTGAGTCGCACTTTGATGGTACGCTGACGAAAAACAACGAACTTTTTGGTTATTTCACGCCTAGAATGCTATTGAGTTTAACACATTTGCAAACAAAAAAGATGTACCATTTGAATTTAAACACGTCTCAAAATCATTTTCAATCTAATTCATACTTGTAAAACCATATAATTGTTCACAAATAAGTAATTTAGAATTGTTTGCAAAATTGCGAATATCTTGCAAAATTATTTTTACACGAATGCAATGAGAGTATAAGATCTTGAAATCAAAACAACAACAAAAACCAAAACAGACACTTTTTTGTATTCACTTCGGATAAGCATAACTGTCACTTTGACAACTCTATCTGTCATACGCATGGCCCGCACTTATTTCATCCCCGCACTTTCAAAGTGCGGAGTCCAGTAAGGTGCAAAATACGCAATAAATCAAATACAAGTTGGGCAAGCAAGGTTAATACAATAATGCACAGTAAAAAATTAATTTTAATATTACATCCAAGAGGATGCACTTCCCAAGTAACAATTTCCAGTTGAAGAAACGCTTTCGTTTTGATTTTGTTCAGCTGCATGTTGAATAATAATTGCACAATGTGTTCACCACAACTTTTATAAAACCCTTGTTTACACTCGTTTGGAGAACCTATACAACTGCAACACAAAGGTGTTGTCTAACGTATTCAGTAAAACGTTTGCCCAAAATCAATTTCTTGTTGAAGAAACGCTTCCATTGTGATTTTATTCAACTGCATGCTGAATAATAACTGTACAATTTGTTTATTACAACTTCTGTAAAACTCTTGTTTACACTGGTTTGGAGAACCTGTTCAACTACAGCATTATATGTCTACGCGGTATAGGAGTAGAAGCAACTTTTATACAACGTTTATAGATACATATTTAAACTCAAGCTTTATTATTTTGGTGGAAGCTCTTATACAACGTTTGTTGACACTTCTTGACAGCTGCTTTGAAATTTAGTAGAGAGTGAACCTGAGAGGCGTTTGTTGCACTCTTTTATGACTCCTAAATAATCATTGTACAGCAAGCGGTGAAAAGCGTTTATAGCACTTTTCAATGACTCCTTAACAACCGGATAGAAGCAACTTTTATACAACGTTTATAGATACATATTTAAACTCAAGCTTTATTATTTTGGTGAAAGCTCTTATACAACGTTTGTAGACACTTCTTGACAGCTGCTTTGAAATTTAGTAGAGAGTAAACCTGAGAGGCGTTTGTTGCACTCTTTTATGACTCCTAAATAATCATTGTACAGCAAGCGGTGAAAAGCGTTTACAGCACTTTTCAATGACTCCTTAACAACCGGATAGAAGCAACTTTTATACAACGTTTATAGATACATATTTAAACTCAAGCTTTATTATTTTGGTGAAAGCTCTTATACAACGTTTGTAGACACTTCTTGACAGCTGCTTTGAAATTTAGTAGAGAGTAAACCTGAGAGGCGTTTGTTGCACTCTTTTATGACTCCTAAATAATCATTGTACAGCAAGCGGTGAAAAGCGTTTACAGCACTTTTCAATGACTCCTTAACAACCGGATAGAAGCAACTTTTATACAACGTTTATAGATACATATTTAAACTCAAGCTTTATTATTTTGGTGAAAGCTCTTATACAACGTTTGTAGACACTTCTTGACAGCTGCTTTGAAATTTAGTAGAGAGTAAACCTGAGAGGCGTTTGTTGCACTCTTTTATGACTCCTAAATAATCATTGTACAGCAAGCGGTGAAAAGCGTTTACAGCACTTTTCAATGACTCCTTAACAACCGGATAGAAGCAACTTTTATACAACGTTTATAGATACATATTTAAACTCAAGCTTTATTATTTTGGTGAAAGCTCTTATACAACGTTTGTAGACACTTCTTGACAGCTGCTTTGAAATTTAGTAGAGAGTAAACCTGAGAGGCGTTTGTTGCACTCTTTTATGACTCCTAAATAATCATTGTACAGCAAGCGGTGAAAAGCGTTTACAGCACTTTTCAATGACTCCTTAACAACCGGATAGAAGCAACTTTTATACAACGTTTATAGATACATATTTAAACTCAAGCTTTATTATTTTGGTGAAAGCTCTTATACAACGTTTGTAGACACTTCTTGACAGCTGCTTTGAAATTTAGTAGAGAGTAAACCTGAGAGGCGTTTGTTGCACTCTTTTATGACTCCTATATAATCATTGTACAGCAAGCGGTGAAAAGCGTTTACAGCACTTTTCAATGACTCCTTAACAACCGGATAGAAGCAACTTTTATACAACGTTTATAGATACATATTTAAACTCAAGCTTTATTATTTTGGTGAAAGCTCTTATACAACGTTTGTAGACACTTCTTGACAGCTGCTTTGAAATTTAGTAGAGAGTGAACCTGAGAGGCATTTGTTGCACTCTTTTATGACTCCTAAATAATCATTGTACAGCAAGCGGTGAAAAGCGTTTATAGCACTTTTTAATGACTCCTTAATAACCGTTAATATTCACAGATTAAAATTAATTTAACAATTGTTGTGGTACGCCAAAATAATTGCTTGTACAGTTTTTATTAATTTAATTTATTTGTGCACATTGAAAAAATATGTAATTATGCCATAATACACATTCTGTGATCATGGAGGAAGTAGTAACTAGCATCGGTTTAATCTTTGATTGATATTCTTTCGATTAATCTCCCTAATAATTAATTGAGAGAATTTATCTAGAAATGTTATCGTTGATTATATGATATATATCTTAAATTAATGTTTGCATTTATTAATAAACACCTATATATATAATTTACCTCTACTCCACCGAGGGTTTCTCGAAGCAAGATTCGAACTCATGATCCCGGATTGCCAGCCGCTTCTGTTTCCATCTGCTCTATTCTTGAATACATATTTTGATCATATGAGAGAAGTATATGAAGCTCATCTTGAGTGACTTCTCTTGCAGTCGAATAATCATTGCCTTATGGTCATATAAACGTGCCTATCACTTGTGCTATTTTTAGCAACAAAATTGTGGTTGGTCGAACGTAAACAATCATTTAAGAGTGCTCCAAGCAGCTTTTGAAGCTTTTAACCAAATGGCAATACAACTACATTCTTGTACAACTTTGGAAGCTATTATTCAACGTTTGATCAACTCAGGTGTTGTATAAGAGCTCCCAATGGTTTGTTGTGATGCGTTTATTCCACGTTCTGTATAGCTTTTGTGAATCAGTTTAACTAAGGTGCTATAAAAGTTATCGTATGTCTTATAAAGCATATAGTTAAACCAAACGTAAACAATCATTTAAGAGTGCTCCAAGCAGCTTTTGAAGCGTTTAATCAAAAAGACAATACAACTACATTCTTGTACAACTCTGGAAGCTATTATTCAACGTTTGATCAACTCAGGTGTTGTATAAGAGCTCTCAATGGTTTGTTTTGATGCGTTTATTCCACATCCTATAGAAGCTCCTGTCAAACAGTTTAACCGAACGTAAACAATCATTTAAGAGTGCTCCAAGCAGTTTTTGAAGCTTTTAACCAAATGGCAATACAACTACATTCTTGTACAACTCTGGAAGCTATTATTCAACGTTTGATCAACTCAGGTGTTGTATAAGAGCTCCCAATGGTTTGTTTTGATGCGTTTATTCCACATCCTATATGGCTCCTGTCAAACAGTTTAACCGAACGTAAACAATCATTTAAGAGTGCTCCAAGCAGTTTTTGAAGCTTTTAACCAAATGGCAATACAACTACATTCTTGTACAACTCTGGAAGCTATTATTCAACGTTTGATCAACTCAGGTGTTGTATAAGAGCTCCCAATGGTTTGTTTTGATGCGTTTATTTCTCGTTCTATATAGCTCTTGTCAATCAGTTTAACAAAGGTGCTATAAAAGTTATCGTAGGTCTTATAAAGCATATAGTTAAACCGAACGTAAACAATCATTTAAGAGTGCTCCAAGCAGCTTTTGAAGCTTCTAACCAAAAATGCAATACAACTACATTCTTGTTCAACTCTGGAAGCTATTATTCAACGTTTGATCAACTCAGGTGTTTTATAAGAGCTCCCAATTGTTTGTTTTGATGCGTTTATTCCACGTTCTGTATAGCTCTTGTGGATCAGTTTAACTAAGGTGCTATAAAAGTTATCATAGGTCTTATAAAGCATATAGTTAAACCGAACGTTAACAATCATTTAAGAGTGCTCCAACAGCTTTTAAAACTTTTAATCAAATGGCAATACAACTACATTTTTGTTCATCTCTGGAAGCTATTATTCAACGTTTGATCAACTCAGGTGTTTTATAAGAGCTCTCAATTGTTTGTTGGGTTCATCCATGTCGAAAATCTCATGTAATTTTTATGGCCACAAAAATAAACAAATGCAGTAAAAGCAGTGTAAAGTCAGTTTATGCACTGTATTGATGATAATTTTGGCCTTTTTGTCAAGTAATATTACACCATATTGTTGACACGATTGAAGTGCATCCACTTTGATGTGATATCAAAATTAATTTTTTTGCTGTGTGGAACCACGAAACACAACGCCCACAACCTTATCCGATGTTGGATAATTTGTAACATGAACCACATGCATCGCACAGTGGATCCTCAAGTGCATCTCTTAATAGCAGTTAAGGTGAAAGTTGATGCTTTTTTCGTTGATACTGACTCCGCACCCGTTCGAACCACACCCAAATTCAAAATGCATCAATACCAACAAGCGTTGCAAATTCGCAAAATGGGAAGTATTGAAATTTTGACAAATACAATATTATTGTATAGTTATATTAATTCTACTACTGAAATGACAACTTCAATTCCAAGATTTCAAGGACATGAAAGTCCTTCTGAAGTTCAGGGAGGTCTTAGCGTAGTTCAGGGAAGGCCTGCCGAACTTCAGGAAAGTCCTGCCAAAGTTCAGGAAAGTCGTGCCAAAGTTCAGCGAAGTCCTGCCGTAGTTCAGCGAAGTACTGCCGAAGTTCAGGGAAGTCCTGACGAAGTTCAACGAAGTCCTGCTGAAGTTCAGGGAAGTCCTGCAAATTCGCAAAAAGGGAAGTATTGAAATTTTGACAAATGCAATATTATTGAATAGTTATATTAATTCTACTACTGAAATGACAACTTCAATTCCATGAATCTAAGGACAGGAAAGTCCTGCTGAAGTTCAGGGAAGTCCTGACGAATTTCAGCGAAGTCCTGCTGAAGTTCAGGGAAGTCCTGCTGAAGTTCAGGGAAGTCCTGCCGTAGTTTAGCGAAGTCCTGTTGATGTTCAGGGAAGCACTGCCGAATTTCAAAGAAGTCCTGCTGATTTTTTTTCGATTGAGCATTGCGTTATTTTGTAAAAATCGATGAAGTGAGTCATTCTAGACCAATCCCCTTTCACCTTAAGCGTCGTCGTTTCGGATTTTGTTTAGACCTTCTTTTGTTTTCTTTTCTCAGTTGTCCTATGTCTCGAAAGGTTTGAGACTCGTGCAACACTTTTCTGCAGGGGCTCGATGCTAGCTCTGCAGCTATCTCACGTTTTCGAGTTTTTGCGCTATTGATCTTCCTCGTTGTCGATTTCGGAATGGGATGTATAATGGATGACCCTATTGAAAACGGCGATTTTGACGTAGGATTATGCTTTTGGGCAACCAAAGCGGCAAAAAACCAAAATCGACCGCGTTACGAAAAGTGGTCAGGTTTTGACCACTTATAATTCTGACAATAGCGGATGGATTTTAATTCTAAGCAATCCAATCGATTGGAAATTTTTCTACGAATCTGCTAAAATGTACACTTTATCAATTTTCAATAAGCTACTATTGAAAATTACACAAATGTCCAACTGTTGCAGTGGTGATGAAAATTATTACCGATTGCCTGCAAAAAGCGCTTTCCCTAACACACACAACTTTCAAAATTGAATTCCATCCGGGTGCTTATTCAATCACCGTGTGTGGTGGTGTCCGATCGGTTGTCATCAGCAGCAGCAGCAACAGTGTTTTCGGCGCGTGGCATTGAACATTGTTCTTCAGTACACAACCGTTCTTCAGTACACAACCGTGCCCGCAAGCAACGAGCTGCAGCCCACATGAGCGTCCATTCACCCAAGAAGGAGGAAGAAGCCACACCGCTACTGATCGGATTCAGTAGCTCTTCGTAAGTCGCTGTGGGCCATCTATGCCCAGAATGTCACCCTTGTTCCAAACAACATACAGCTCGGCAGCCTCATCTGTGTTGAACACCTTAATAGCTCAGCATTACTCAACCATTACGACAAAACGGTTCTTTTCAGGACCACCATAAATTATTGGTGTTTAAGAGTTAATTTTCATTGAACCTTCGCTCACCTTGCTGCTAGTCACATCACCCTCAAAGCTGTTTGATAATATACCCAGCAACCAAACTTGTGTGGTCAAATGCGTAACAGTATTGAAGTTTTACATACAAATTCTCGCTAGAAAAAGAAAAAACCGAAAAATCTCGAATTTATATGATTGATCGCAAATATCCCACAATTGAAAAAATTTAGCAAGAAATTCCTCCAATCAATTTTTGCTTTTTTATTATCTACTGAATAAACCAAAAAATCCGTGTTTTGTGCACGAAAATGCGTAATTTTATAATCAGAAAACGAGACGTTTCTGTGATCGGGAAAAGTGGTTTCCCTAACATAGTCGCCGAATATTGATAACGAGCACGTAATCTTCATTAACAGTAACAACCTTTCCAGGATTTTTTCACTAAAGTGACACTTCAGTTCACTAAAGACATCGGAAAGCACGGAGCCAATCTGTTCCGGCAAGCCCAGTTTCCCTGTTGAATGGGTGACTGATTTCATTCCTTTCGACAAGCTGAAAAGCAAGACTGCTTATATCGTGGCAGCTTATTCTGT
Organism: Ochlerotatus camptorhynchus; assembly: GCF_037179485.1. Taxonomy (NCBI): domain Eukaryota; kingdom Metazoa; phylum Arthropoda; class Insecta; order Diptera; family Culicidae; genus Ochlerotatus; species Ochlerotatus camptorhynchus. The sequence goes on from NW_027041473.1 coordinate 11,891, forward strand.
ACAGTCGGCTTTCTAGCTACATAACATGCACAACTAGTTCCTTATCCTGTTGCACAGAGAAAAAAAAAACTTGCTTGAAACGCCCCAACTGTTGCGATTCAGGTTCCACTGCCAGCAGCTCATATTTCGATAGAGTTTAACGAGGGATATCGTTTTCCTTTGCAGCTCTTCGTCCTGAAGTTCCAAATGTAGTCACGGATCGCATGGCAGCAACCATATTCAGATTACGCTAGGATTTTCACTTGAAAACGCACACCATCACTGTAAAATTTCACTCTGAGATGAAAATGTTTGAGGCTCTATGTCTTGCCCCGATGGAGCAGATGATTTTAAAATATTATTATTTTGGATATACATGCAACAAAAAGTATAAGATTATTGAAGGTCGCTGTTCCCGAAGACGACAACAAGATGGAAGCACAGACTTCCGTAACAGACTTCCATAAACTTAAACAAACTTTTTTTTTTCAGTTGTTAAATTTTCCCTATAGATCAAAACAATTTCTTCAGGTTAGCCGTTTTGAGTCTTAAACTATTAATGTGCGTTATGTTTAGTGTTTTCTATTTCCTCCACTACGTCCGGAATGCGGTTTCGCACGGTAGTAGGTTTATCGGACTCTTGATCTCTCGATTAGCCTCTTAAATTTACCAGAATCCTCCAACTAACAACTGTGATCGCAAACTTTCTAATCTGTGATAGTAGTATTAAGTTTCAGGTTAGATTTACATGTACACTGACGACAATGAATTATGGGTTTAAATTCAATTTACCTTGATAATTCACTAATCCGTACTAGTTAACTTTAAGTTAATTTATTATTTTAGGTTCTACTAGTGTTTAAATTAGGCTTAAAAAGAAAAAAAACATCATAAATAGATGCGAACACGTGAATCAATTTTTACTTCCACTGCTGATTGTTCTTCGTGCTTTGACGGCTCCCCATTCTATCCGTTAAATCCCGTGTTGTGCCTTTGACAGTTATGTGCTGCAGCGACTGCATCATATAGTGCCAGTGATTATGGGTCTCGATGGGGGCCTGTTGGTAACGGAGACGCGTTCGCATATTGCGGAACAGTGTCCCCCCAGTACACAGGCTTCAGGTTCCTGGGTACTCCCCGTTGCGCCGACGTCCAGGGCCGCAAGCTTCACCGCTGGGCGTTCGTAGATGTTGAACTGCGTTCGCACCGTTGTGCTCTGTACCTGACCATTCTTACTGCTGACGTCCACCACGCGGCTCTTCGACCATACGTCTTGGTAGATCCGGGTCGACGATTCCAATCACCGATTTGAATTGGTTTTGAGGGATAGTGCCATTTTGTTCCACGACAGATTGCTGGTAAATGTTCTTGCAACCACCGTTTCCAAAGCATGTTAGCGTAGATCTGTGAGGTTTTCCAGCTGTTGATTAGCGTAGCGAGGCTATCGTCGTACGGTATCAAAGGTTTTGAGCTACCAGAAGAGCCCAACAAAAAGTGATTGGGCGTTAGTGCTTCACTCGTGGCGTCTTCAATTGGAACGTAGGTAAGGGGGCGCGAGTTAATAACATTCGTCACCTGCAGCAAGCTGTTCCGCAGGACTTCATCGGTGGGAGATCTTGGAAGTTGCATAATGTTCAGAATCTTCTTCACTGACCGCACCAGTCTCTCCCTCCACCCATGTGCGGACTGCTCGGAGGCAAGAAGGTCCACGAATTCCTGCATAAGCTTATTTTGATCGGGGGACCGGAACGCTCCGGTTAGTTCCCGCTTGGCACCGATGAAATTCGTTCCCCTGTCGCTGAAGAATTCCAAAGGAGAACCTCGTCTGGCCACGAAGTTTTGTATTGCCATGATGCAGGAGCTAGTGTTGAGAGAATTCGCAATTTCAATGTGGACGGCGCGTACCACTAGGCATGTAATTCAGCACGTCCCACCTCTTTTCAGTCTGTCTACCAACGACGACTTGCATTGGTCCGAAGTAGTCGATCCCGACATAAGAGAACGGTCGGGAATAAGCTGCCAGGCGAGCCGATGGAAGATGTGTAACCAGTTGGTTACAATCCGTGGATTTTCGTTTGTATGAGTTGTTGTTGTTTGGAAAATCCACGTTTTGTTAAACCTAAAACAGTAGACACACACAAATGCGAGAGGGTTTGTGCCGCTGCAAACAACAACGTAACGTTACTGAAGGGAGGAAAATCTTGGTTTTAAAATAACAATGGATGCGCAAATTGGATGATGAATAGCTAGCCATCTTAGATT
>NW_027041474.1:25000-26002 GCF_037179485.1 Ochlerotatus camptorhynchus
AGAGAGAGAATGATAATGGAAATCTTTTGCCATTGTATTGCTGTGCTGCACGATGATGGGAACGACTTTTAACACAGGTCAAACGTTGTGGTGAGGTTGGACGATGTAGTCACGAGGGGTGCTTCGCGCACACACTCGCTCGCTCGTAGGCCTAGAGAGAGCCTGATGCCTGAGCAAAATGTTCTATCCCAAAGAGGTCTGAATGCCCGGCGCGGCGTTCACCCCCCTAATAGGAGAAATACATACATACTCTGCTGTGTCACTCACTATATACGACGACGAGAATTCTGGTTGATCCTACCAGTAATATACGCTTGTCTCAAAGGTTAAGCCATGCATGTCTAAGTACAAACAGATTTAATGTGAAACCGCATAAGGCTCAGTATAACAGCTATAATTTACAAGATCATTTACCTAGTTACTTGGATAACTGTGGAAAATCTAGAGCTAATACATGCAAAATGCAGGAACCTCGCGGAACCTGTGCAATTATTAGTCAAACCAATCGTCCTCCGTGACGCTGAAGTTGAAATCTGGATAATTTTGTTGATCGTATGGTCTCGCACCGACGACGGATCTTTCAAATATCTGCCCTATCAACTATTGATGGTAGTATAGAGGACTACCATGGTTGCAACGGGTAACGGGGAATCAGGGTTCGATTCCGGAGAGGGAGCCTGAGAAATGGCTACCACATCCAAGGAAGGCAGCAGGCGCGTAAATTACCCAATCCCGGCACGGGGAGGTAGTGACGAGAAATAACAATATAAGACTCTTTTATGATGTCTTATAATTGGAATGAGTTGAGCATAAATCCTTCAACAAGGATCCAGTGGAGGGCAAGTCTGGTGCCAGCAGCCGCGGTAATTCCAGCTCCACTAGCGTATATTAAAATTGTTGCGGTTAAAACGTTCGAAGTTTATTCTTGTCCAACACGGGTGCTACTCCTAATGATGGCAGTAGGTCACTGGATTGTTGCGACTATAAGACTGGGTGCGCCGG
>NW_027041475.1:0-69313 GCF_037179485.1 Ochlerotatus camptorhynchus
AATATGTAAAACCCGGAACCAAACACCCTGTATATATTTTTTTTTTACACTTCGACAACGACGCGTGTGGGTCTCGCTGGCCATTTGTCCCTTATAGTATCGCGTCGAATATTTACAACATAAGCAGTTATGCCGTGCGGTGTAATATCATGCAGCATCAACGACGACCGCTTTCTATGGAAGTGCGAATTTTGCAGCAAAAAATACCATGCTGCCTGTGTCGGAGTACAGCGACAACGGGAGCATTTCATCACGGCATTCATGGTGCCAATGTGTGCTGACTGCCAGCACATATTACGGAAGGAAGCTACTTCATCAATAGGAGCAACTTGTGGAAGCAATCCACTCTCAAACGGACGCGAATCACCGCATTGCTGCTGACCTAAAAAAAATCTGCTTAGTATCAGATCAATCAAATTCGTCGATGTCACAAAAATTACAAAATAACTTGACGAACGGCTATCAAGCTTATCAAATGACATGACACTTTCAATAAAAGAGGCCGAATCATCACCTCATCATCATCATCCAGAGCCAAAACTTCTGAAAATACTTGAGGAAGTGAAATTTGTATCTGGGGCTGTTTCTAGTCTTCAGATAAATGCTGCAGAACCTCATCAGAAGACCTTGGAGGAAGAATTAGCTGAAAGTCCTTCAGTACACAAAAATACAATATCTCCAAAAACTGACCATTCATCTCCTGGATGGCGGTTTTTAGGCAATAAATGGCACTGGAAGCAGGACTGGTCTAAATTTGACGCAAAACAACGGACTTGCAGGTTGCAGGAAAAAGCTGCAGAAAAAGCCAAACGCAGCAGAAAACGACGAAAACAACAACAAATCCACACCAGCAGTACCAAAAACATCATCCAAGGAAATGAATACAGCCGCTACAACAACAACAACAACAACAACAACAACAACAACAACAACAACAACAACAACAACAACAACAACAACAACAACAACAACAACAACAACAACAACAACAACAACAACAACAACAACAACAACAACAACAACAACAACAACAACAACAACAACAACAACAACAACAACAACAACAACAACAACAACAACAACAACAACAACAACAACAACAACAACAACAACAACAACAACAACAACAACAACAACAACAACAACAACAACAACAACAACAACAACAACAACAACAACAACAACAACAACAACAACAACAACAACAACAACAACAACAACAACAACAACAACAACAACAACAACAACAACAACAACAACAACAACAACAACAACAACAACAACAACAACAACAACAACAACAACAACAACAACAACAACAACAACAACAACAACAACAACAACAACAACAACAACAACAACAACAACAACAACAACAACAACAACAACAACAACAACAACAACAACAACAACAACAACAACAACAACAACAACAACAACAACAACAACAACAACAACAACAACAACAACAACAACAACAACAACAACAACAACAACAACAACAACAACAACAACAACAACAACAACAACAACAACAACAACAACAACAACAACAACAACAACAACAACAACAACAACAACAACAACAACAACAACAACAACAACAACAACAACAACAACAACAACAACAACAACAACAACAACAACAACAACAACAACAACAACAACAACAACAACAACAACAACAACAACAACAACAACAACAACAACAACAACAACAACAACAACAACAACAACAACAACAACAACAACAACAACAACAACAACAACAACAACAACAACAACAACAACAACAACAACAACAACAACAACAACAACAACAACAACAACAACAACAACAACAACAACAACAACAACAACAACAACAACAACAACAACAACAACAACAACAACAACAACAACAACAACAACAACAACAACAACAACAACAACAACAACAACAACAACAACAACAACAACAACAACAACAACAACAACAACAACAACAACAACAACAACAACAACAACAACAACAACAACAACAACAACAACAACAACAACAACAACAACAACAACAACAACAACAACAACAACAACAACAACAACAACAACAACAACAACAACAACAACAACAACAACAACAACAACAACAACAACAACAACAACAACAACAACAACAACAACAACAACAACAACAACAACAACAACAACAACAACAACAACAACAACAACAACAACAACAACAACAACAACAACAACAACAACAACAACAACAACAACAACAACAACAACAACAACAACAACAACAACAACAACAACAACAACAACAACAACAACAACAACAACAACAACAACAACAACAACAACAACAACAACAACAACAACAACAACAACAACAACAACAACAACAACAACAACAACAACAACAACAACAACAACAACAACAACAACAACAACAACAACAACAACAACAACAACAACAACAACAACAACAACAACAACAACAACAACAACAACAACAACAACAACAACAACAACAACAACAACAACAACAACAACAACAACAACAACAACAACAACAACAACAACAACAACAACAACAACAACAACAACAACAACAACAACAACAACAACAACAACAACAACAACAACAACAACAACAACAACAACAACAACAACAACAACAACAACAACAACAACAACAACAACAACAACAACAACAACAACAACAACAACAACAACAACAACAACAACAACAACAACAACAACAACAACAACAACAACAACAACAACAACAACAACAACAACAACAACAACAACAACAACAACAACAACAACAACAACAACAACAACAACAACAACAACAACAACAACAACAACAACAACAACAACAACAACAACAACAACAACAACAACAACAACAACAACAACAACAACAACAACAACAACAACAACAACAACAACAACAACAACAACAACAACAACAACAACAACAACAACAACAACAACAACAACAACAACAACAACAACAACAACAACAACAACAACAACAACAACAACAACAACAACAACAACAACAACAACAACAACAACAACAACAACAACAACAACAACAACAACAACAACAACAACAACAACAACAACAACAACAACAACAACAACAACAACAACAACAACAACAACAACAACAACAACAACAACAACAACAACAACAACAACAACAACAACAACAACAACAACAACAACAACAACAACAACAACAACAACAACAACAACAACAACAACAACAACAACAACGGAAATGGAAATATCACATGGACATCATTACTCCTGGACAAAGAATTAGTAGCCGCAGCACGCATACAATTTTCAGGACCACCAAGTAAAGACAGTACACCGAAATTTATAAATTTTCAAAAAAGGGAAACTATTAACCCTTACCGCACAGAAAAACCTGACCCACCACTCCTAGACCCTATGCGCCCGCCTGTCGTAAGGCTTACGGAACACTCTGCAGCCGACGACATACGCTTTTTGAAGGCACACCTGCGGGACCCTAAAATCATGGATACTGTGCGAACCTATCTGTCTTTCCTGCATAACCAACCGCCTTCAGTATGTGTCCGCGGAATAACGAAAACAAGTTCAACTTTAATGCTAGCAGCCGAAGGATTACCAACGGACACACAACTTTTGCGCGAAATTTTCCTGGACATCCACGAAGAACTTGGAATCCCACGCATTGATGCCCTGGCAGACCTGGAATCACATCGTGCGTTCTTATCTAGTGAACGCACACAACGACTGCAGCACACACGGTAAGCCGCATATAAATTCAGAAGGAACCTTTTCATCAAACGACTACACTCTGCGGACACTTTCAGAAGAAAATAGAAATGTAAGTGTAAATATCTACGTTGGTTGACGAAATAAATAAATAAATACTTACCTGATACACTTACCTGGAATACCTGTCAATTTAAACGAAACTGAAAACAATGTTTGTTAAATTATACTTACCTTGGTGTATCCTTGGTGCTACTTTGAATTCACTTATTGGACTAACAGCTAACACTGAAATATAAAAACACACACACACATATATACAAACCATACAATGTACCTAACAGACATAAAAACGAACGAGAATTAAAATCACGATCAGTTCCCTACAAGCTATCCAGCGAAGAAAATTTCTTTGTGCCATCCGAACAAACTACAGTTTAATTTCACGTGAAACGGTCTTCCACAGTCAGCTAGAAGATTTTCTCCACCGCCTTTTCATTGGAAAGTGTCTGCCGACGGCTTCGGCAAAGTATTCAAACAAACATTAAGTTGTATAAACTTGACGAATCATACATCTAACATAGTAGTAGTTACAGTGTCGCATGATCCAACAACCACTGCCTGCAACTAATGTTGGAGTCGGCAGGGCTGATTATGGATCAAAACTAACATAACTTTAACACTAAAATAATCCCGAAACTAACGCTCATTCATTGCACTTTAAGTCATAAAGTTGTTTTATTTATTTTCGGTGGACATTGGTCAAAATTGGATTTTTTATATATAATCCTAAAAAGGACCTAGATTATTTAATAGTCTTGTAACCTCTAGTTCGCGTTCGTTTACAATGTGTAGAGTGCCCCGAGCAAAGTCTGAGATCAAATTGAAATCTAAATTTGAAGTTGTGATTTCGCTGATAATGATTGCTCAGGTTGCTGTCGTTTTGGTCGTTTTAAACGGTAATTTCGAATCAAAAACATTGTGGCCATTCAATGTCGTACTTAGTTCGTTATCAATAATTTTCTTTGATTGCATTCTTGTAGTTACAAGAATATTTTCACTTATTTTATCATTATTCTCCTTGAGCTCATTTACGGAGATACGGGACAATGCATCTGCTACTGTATTAAATTTTCCTTGCAAATAAATTATATCGAAATCATATTCTTCAAGAATTAATCTGAATTTAGTTAATCTACTCGAAGGATCCTTCATAGAAAATAAGTAAACTAAAGGTTTATGATCTGTACAAATTTCGAATTTTCTTCCATATAAGGTCGAAAATGTCTAATTGACCAAAACTATAGCTAAAAGTTCTTTCTCAATTGTTGCATAATTACTTTCTGCTTTATTTAAAGCTTTACTTGCGTATGTTATAGGTCTTCCGTTTTGGTTTGATAAAACAGCTCCTATGGCAAATCCAGATGCGTCTGTGTGTAATACAAATACATTATTTTGTAAAAATCAGGATCATCAAGAACTGGTGGGTTAATGAACTTTTCTCTCAATAGATCAAATGAAGATTGACATTCATCGTTCCATTTGAATGTTACATTTTTTCTAGTTAATAAATTTAATGGCATGCAAATTTTAGCAAAATTTTGTATGTGCTTTCTGTAATAATTTGCAAATGCTATAAAACGTTTAACTTGATCAGCTGTAGTAGGGACCGGCCACTGTTTAATGCATTCTATTTTTGCTGGATCAGGTTTAATTCCTTCGGCTGAAATGAAATGTCCAAGATATCAGAGTTGGTTGGAAATGCTAACATGAAGCTTTAGTGTGATGATTTATTAGCTAGAGAATGATCTTTAGAAGAGGGTAGGTGGATAGTTCCGTTAGAGTACGGCAGTATGAAAATTGAATAGAAGTTGAAAATGAGCGAAGGGCCATTAAAGCGACAGTTTTTCAAGATAAACGCACATTTTTGCCTAGCCCGTACGATGTACGCGGGGACTTGAAGTATGTCTCCAAGTCCACAGGCAAAAATGTGCGTCCCTCTTGTTGCTCATAAACTGACTGCGGCTGTGGAATAGTTCTAGCGACGTTTTCATCACTACCTAAAGCCCCACGTTTCGAGAGCATTTCCAGTCGATGGTGTGTTATAATGCAGTTCTTCTTTACCCAACTATTGTGTTGCTCCTCTCGTCATGACCAACGTGATCATCTCAGAGAGAAAGCAGTAGGGTGGTTGTTGCGTGCTGTACCATCATCAGCATTGTTGACGGCTACTCCCGCCTTGAGTTGTTACATTCAAAGTGTTTTTTATGTTACTTCATACGCGAAGTTAACGATTTTCAGAGTTGGTTGGAAATGCTAAAATGAAGCTTTAGTGTGATAATTTATTAGCTAGAGAATGATCTTTAGAAGAGGGTAGGTGGATAGTTCCGTTAGAGTACGGCAGTATGAAAATTGAATAGAAGTTGAAAATGAGCGAAGGGCCATTAAAGCGACAGTTTTTCAAGATAAACGCACATTTTTGCCTAGCCCGTACGATGTACGCGGGGACTTGAAGTATGTCTCCAAGTCCACAGGCAAAAATGTGCGAACTATCCACCTACCCTCTTCTAAAGATCATTCTCTAGCTAATAAATCATCACACTAAAGCTTCATGTTAGCATTTCCAACCAACTCTGAAAATCGTTAACTTCGCGTATGAAGTAACATAAAAAACACTTTGAATGTCCAAGATATACTAATTCCCTTTTAAGAAAACTACATTTAGTAGGATTCAGTAAATTTTAATACTTTTCGTAGTCTTTCAAATATTAAAATTAAGTTTTTGTTATGTTCCGCCAATGTTTGACCAAAAATGATTAAATCATCTAAATAAATTAAACATTTTTCTAAATTAAGACCTGACATAGCAACTGTAATTAGTCTTGAAAATGCAGAGGGACTTATTTTTAGACCCATTGGAAGCCTCGTCATTTGATATTGTCCTGTGGAGGTTGAAAACGCCGTAATCGGTCTGTCTTCCGGTGTAAGTTCACATTGATAGTAACCTCGAGAAAGGTCCAAATGTGTAAAGTATTTTGCTCCTGCTAAAGAATCAATAACATCTTCTATATTTGGTAAAGGAAATTTATCGTCTTGTAATTGTGAATTTACCTTTCTATAATCAATAACAAGTCTCCACTTCTTTGAATCGTTTGTGAATTTTTTCGGTACTAATAAAATAGGGGCTGTTCCATTCAGATTTTGATTCTTCTATTATATTATCTTTAAGCATTTCATTAATTTGTTTTTCAACCAGGGTTGCTTCCACTCACTTGCTATAAAAACATAATTTTTCGAACTATGCAATCATTAGATGATATAATGATATGTTGTACTTGTAAGTATCGAGAAGAGGGTGTAAAGTATGTGTTTGACTCATAAAACCTGTCAATTTCGCTTTCAGAGCGTCACAATAGGCGATCTTATGATTCGTGAGCGCTCACTCAGAGTGAGCGCTCACGAATCGTAAAATTGCTGATTGTGGCGCACTGAAAGCAATATTGACAGATTTTGTGTGTCAAACACATACTTCACGACCTCTTCTTGTAGCTTACAAGTTCTAATTATCACTATACCATCTCATGATTTCATAATTCTGAAAAACATTTTTTTATAGCAAGTGAGTGGAAGTAACCCTGTTTTCAACTTCTCCTTTTTGTGATTGAGGAAGTTTGTATGGTTTGGTATATGTTGGTTGAGTATGAAGATTTGATCCAATAGATTGTTTATAAATTGGAGTTGTTCCTAATGAATCTGTTTTCAAGCAAAATATATCAGAGTATTTGATACAAATGTTAAGATGATTAAGATTTAATTCTGATCGAAGGGTATCAATTCTTTTTTTGTCATACTTTGGCGTTGGACCGAGTTCAAATATTTCATAATCTCTTGATTTTCGTATTTGGGGTGCAATAGATTTTAAATTTATGGGATAATTTTTCACATTCATTATACGAACTGGAATTTTTCCATTTACTGGAATAGCAAGAGTATTTGCAATAAATACATGAGAATCAATCTCTTGTGCTAGGATCACACAAGGCTCTGTTTCGTTAGTAGAAATATATGTTATAATTTCTGTTCTCGCTGGAATTGTTAAAAATGTTCCATTTGCTTTACTCAGAGGGATGCAAATATTTTGTTGATTTGTTGTTAATGTTAAACTTGAGGTTTCAAAATCAATTCTTGACTTAAACTGACTTAAGAAATCAGTTCCAATCAATCCAGTGACATTATTTGGTAGGTTGTGGACAACATGAAATGTTATTGAAAATTTAAACTTACCATGTTTTAAAAATGTGTTCACACATCCTAGTGAAGTAGTTATTCCATTAACTCCCTTTATATTTATTTTATATTTGTCATTTATTTCAATCCATTTAGGTATGCATGTTTGGTCAATTATACAACAAGAGGCTCCACTATCAATAACAAAATCTATACTATGATTGTATAAAATAAATTTAGCTCTAATTGCATGGTTCATTGAGAACACGAAATAAATCATTCGAATTTGTTTCACAGTGTTTTGATTTTAGTTGATCATCAGGAGCTCGCTGTGAAGAAATCATATTAACTGAATTCCTTTTATCTTTGTAATTGTGAAAATTTCGATTATTATTTTTGTTTTGATTATAATTTTGGTTGTAATAATAATTACGATTATAACGATCTTTATCAAAATTTGACTTATTATAACTTCCGTATTTATTAAACACACTTTTTCGATTAAACCCAAATATACGAGTATTAGGAAATGTGTATTTTCTTGGTTTATTTTGGTTGTAATAAGATTGGTTAGAAAATCTTCTATTTGTTCCAATCCATAATGCATTTTCTGGGTTAGCAGCTGGAATTGGAGCTACTTCTAAGGCATCAGAAATTGCTTTAGTTAGGTTTGTCGAATTTCTAGCTTTAATAAAAAAAGAAGTTTGGTTGTCACGAAGGCCTGCGGCAAAAGCATTCACAGCTATTGGTTCCACTATTGGTGCAGCTGCAGATTCATTTACGAATGTTCCTTGTGAAACATGTGCAGCAGCAAGCTTAGCTGCAAGAATATTCATGTCATTTCCAAATTCTGAAATAGTCTTTTTGCCTTGTTTGAGGGCAAACATTTCATTTTCAATAGCTTTAGGTGTAATTTTTACACCAAATTTCAACTTTAATCTGTTAGAGACTTGATTCAATGTTGCAGTCCCATCAATTGCTCCATGAGCTGAACCAATTAATCTGGTTTTAACGAAATCAATTATATCATTTACCGGTACTCCTGCGGAGTATGTTTGCAATAGATTTACATTTTCGATAAAGTTTAATAACTTTGTTGAATTCCCATCAAAATGATCTATAAGCTTTATTGCCAAGCTTAAGTCAAGTTTTTCTTCATTAGCCATCTTGAATTTTCCTTCAGTTGTGTCAGTTGTTGTGTTAGATTCAGTTGTGCTACTTTCTTCACTACCGTTTAATAATTCTATAGTTTCATTAACAATTATTTTTATCCTCTTGTATCGATTAATTAGTGCATTAAAATCATTTATGTTAAAATTATTCTTATTCTCTATTAAAACTGCTTTAAATTTATTTCGTAGAAATAATAATTCTTCAATTTTCTTCTCTTTAGTTGGTTGTGTATACTTACGACTTTTCTTCACATTGCTCTGCAATTGTAATATAATATCTTGTATGTCTAATAACTCTTCCATACATTGAAATTTTAATTATCTTTTTATTATAACTTATAATTTAAATTAACTTAGTTTTCTTCATTCATGGGCATTGTGGTCTCCATTCCAGGATGCCATTACGATTTTGGAACAAAATGTGATCAGGCTCCTGCAGCGGAATTTGGTATATTTTATTATCGAGCCGGTTATTATAAATGCTGATCCCTCTGTCTCCTGTGTAGAATTCAATCACTTCACCTTTTGAAATATCTTCAGTACGTTTTGGAACTCTGCTGGGATATCACTTCCTTAAAATATTCAGCGAATTGTCTTTTTCTTCTTTTTTCATCATATTGTTTCGACGATTATTTTTTAATCACATATGATAAGTTTGTATTACATATTTTTATACTTCTGTATTCAATGTTTTAATTATTCGAGCAGCTTTTACTGCATCTTGTCTCATTAAATTTCGTATTATTTTTATAAGTACCACAAAGAATATTAGAACCAACAAGAAAATTATAATGTTCAATTTAATTTTGTGATTCTCATGAAGGTCTGTGTGCACTTCCTGATTTTCAATTACTGAAAATATTTGCTGTCCACTTTGCTCAACTTCTTCTTTAGATTGGGGTTTTCCCATCGTGAGTTTTTATTAATTATCAGTGAATTACAAAACGTTTTCTTTGAGTTGTAATACCTTCCAGGACTTACTTCGACAAAACTTTGCATGAAAAACAAAAAAAAATATCCTGGGGTGTATCTGTTTTATGAAACACTAAACTTTTCTGTTTTATGAAACACTAAACTTTTCATTAACACTTTTCCAATTAGCGGTCCACCTCGTCATTTTGCTTGTCATCGTATTTTTACAATCTAACCATACCTCTGATCCTCCTGGTGGTGGAGGGAATATTGGTTGACCTCTTCCACGCCCTGAAAATAGCCGAACGAACTGCAGAAGTCCGATGCCACGTCCTCTTACAAAATTTTCACTATAAAGTCCTGGCATATTTCACTTTTATTCACTGACACTTTTTTTTTTGAATGTTGAAAAAAAAAAAAAAAAAACTTAAACTTCAATCACTTTTCTTAAATACCAACTCTCCTGGCAGGATCGCCATGAGCTGGCATTCGAAGTTAATAACACTCTGACTTGCGATTGTAGAATAATGTATATTTCAGTTTCAGTTAGTTTTATTAATTAACCAATTGCGCAGATAGAATTCAATATTGTTTATGCTGAATCTTTCCCAAGTCCTATGTTGATATGTTGCTTCCTGTTGTTTACGAATTGACCCGATACCATGTGGCAAAAGTCACACGCAATCGATTATGCTTATTGCAAGTATGCTTAGCTATGCAAACAATCATTTCATTCATTGGGCCGTCTGCGTGCGTTGTTGATCGTCTTGCGCTTGACCTAGTAAACATGTTTATTGCATTTGGGATTTCTTAGGAATGTTTATTTGAGACCCAGTGGAAATGCTTGGTATACATTAATGTCATTTTGATTTACAAGTTTGTTTTTCGTTTATGTTGCGCATCGACACTTTTAACGGAAATGATTGCGTCTTAATCAAACTGTTTTTCAATTGGTTTGCGCATCCACCACAGGAGGCGGCGGGTTCGATTCCCGGTCCGCTCGAGGGAATCTTTCGGGTTGGAAATTTTCTCGACTTCCCTGGGCATAGAGTATCATTGTGCTTGCCACACAATATACAAAGTCATGCATTGGTATTGGGATCGAAAGCTCTCAATTAATAACTGTGGAAGTGCATTTAGAACACTAAGTTGAGAGCACGCAATAAGCTAATATGCGCTAAGCAATAAGCTTGAAATGCGAATAAGAAGAAGAAGAAAGGTCAAAAGCTCCTAAAATAGGATTACACCGATTACACCGATTTCAGGAGCTTGACCTTTACATTTTGTTTTAACGAAAGTCAAACTATTATCTTTGTTCGACACACATTAATATGTTTATTGTAGTATTGTTCGGAACAAGTAGTTAACCAGCGAAGATTCACAGATTTGGGGAAATTATTTTCGGGGAACTGTTCCATTCGGGGAAATGTTTTTCGGGGAAATATTTTTCGGGGAAAAGTTACATTCGGGGAAATAACTTTTGGGGAAAGTGTTTTCGGGGGACTGGTTTTCGGGGAAAAGTCGTACAATAGTTTATTATATATTAAGTACAGGTGCTGAAAATTTGAGCATAAACGAGTTTGCTGAACCAGTTTTATACACGAAAGAGTGAAGGGATGTTCTTTCTCCATACATTTCAACCAATACCCCATATAAATTTTAAATCAAAAGCGCCAGTTCGTGTTACATCTGAATTAGCTGAAATTTTCAGAGTTTCTCACCTAATAGCACAAATCTAGGGGTCGGCCCGTTGAAAAAAATGATAAAAAAAAATCTCCCATATAAATGTGGGCCAGTCTACTCACATATGCTACGTTCAATGTTTTGATTGTGTAGGGATCGTTGAAGTGCAAACTTATAGCGAAACCGAACTTTTTGTCAGTGCAAACCTCAACCTGAGCTAGGTTAAAAAAAAAACGAGCAAACTGACGTTTGTCAGGAAACAAGCAAACCCAATCTTGATACCCGATCCAGGTTGGAACTGAATAATAAACGAATTCGTTTTTAACCTCCCCACACATCCAAATTTGCGAAACTAACATCGCAGGTGTATAACCTGGCCACATCTTTACAATTGCAGAGGATAGGAAGGAAAATTTATCAAACATCTACTTAGAAAGGTGCAGGGAATCCTATGACTATCTATAAACCTCTCGATATTGAAGGGACCATCGGTTTGTGAGTTAAGGAATCAATTCTTTCAAAGGATGTGTGCACTTTTTGCAGAACTGGCTAATATTTTTTTAAACGTTTGAAATAGTAAACATATTTAACAGATTAAAGTATACTTTAAGTGGTTTACTAAAAATTCCATGTTCCGGTCTAAACTCCTAATTCATTCTGATGAGACGTCTACAGGGGGAATTAGAACGACCCAAATTTGAGTTTACTTCACTCATAATCGCCAAAAGTGCAGGAACTCAGCGATGAGTAAATTTGCCTCATGTTTTGCTGTGGAAAACTTAAAAAATCTGCTGAAAAATGAGGAAAATTGACGAAAATTTTGCTCAGTCTAGGAATAGTACCAATAGACTGAGTGAATCCAATGTTTACTTTTGTCATATTTGGGATTTTTTTTTCCTGAACAAACGTGGAAAACATGAGGTAAATTTTCTCATCGCTGAGTTCCTGCACTTTATGTGGATCAGTTTCATGAGTTGGTCACTTTTTCGGATGATCCGGATCTTCCATAGGACCATGGCTTAGTCCCAAGGGACCATGACTTAGTCCTATCACAACTCCGAATTCTTAGTGAAAATAAGCGAAGCTCCAGAATCTTCCGGTGAAACATACCGTGCTCCGCAGGGTCTTTGTTCGGTCACAAATCTGAATTCATTCTGATAAGACGTCTATGAGTGGTTTCGTATAATCCATGAAGTTCTAGAATCAGTTTTATCAATTGGACACTTTTACGGATGTTCCGGATCTTTCGGTGGACCATCTTGTGGTCCTCAGGGTCCATGTTCAGGTTACAACTTCAAATTCAGTGTGATAAGATGTCTATGAATGGTTTCGAGAAAAACGTGGTGCTATAGGATCAGTTTCATGAATTAACTACTTTCACGGATGTTCCGGGTCTTCCGGTGGACCATCCCGTAGTCCCCAGAGTTCATATTCCGGTCACAACTTTGAATTCATTCTGGTAAGATGTCTATGAGTAGTTTCGAAAAAAAAACACGGAGTTCTAGGATCAGTTTCACGAATGGACCAATATTATGGATATTCCGGATCTTTTGGTGAACCATCCCGTGGTCCCCAGCTCACAACTCCGGATTCATTTTGATAAGACGTCTATTAGTGGTTTCGAAAAATCCACGAAGCTCTAGGATCGGTGCTATTAATTGACCACTTTTCGGGTGGTCTGGATCTTTCGGTGGACCATACCGTGGTCCTCAGGGTCTATATTTCAGGGTCACAACTCCGAATTCAAATTGATAAGATGTCTATGAGTGGTTTGGAAAAATCCGCGGAGCTCTAGGATTAGTTTCATGAATTGTTACGGATGTTCCGGATCATCCACAGGACCAGAATTGTGATCTACCGAAAACTGAATGGTTCCAAAAGATGGCCAACTATCTGTTTAACAATTTTTTCAAAGACATTAGGAAGTTATCTCTTCAATTAGCCGTACAATCAGTGTTTGGTCCCAATAAGCTCAAATCCCATATGGTACGTGTATTTGTTAACACCGGATCGACCGTATCATAGTTCATAGGCATCCAGTGTCAACCGTACTATAGGAATCCAGCAAGAACAAATCCGTACTATAGTAATCTTGACAGTATAGTTTTTGCTTTATCATTGTTCACATCTTCTAGCCCTTCACCGTAATGATATACGGAAAAGTACTAATGAGCAGTTCCAGGTAAAATAGCAAACAAAAAAAATAATTTTAGTATCGACCTTCTCCGATTTGTACGAAACTTTTCGTAATTGTTTGTTATGGGAAATTATTCGCATTTTTGCTTATGAAAAATGCAAACATTTGGAATATTTAAACCATGGCTGAGCACCAATGCTACCGACGCCAGGGAGGTAGCTCCCACACCTGGACCCTACCTATCGACCCATCAACTCATGAACCGGGGACCAACGACTTTACTTCCCTTCTAAAGATAGGCGTGAACAGAGATGTTATGCCTTAGAACATCTCGGCGGCGCCGATTGGTATTGAACCCAGGCCTGCTGGGGTGAGAGGCAATCACACTTACCACTACACCACCGGCGCCACTTAACCATGGACACTTGAAAACTGACAAAAATCATAGAACAAGAACTTTTAGTAAAATTTATGAACTTTTTGTTATTACGCTTTATTGATTATTTTTCACAGAAAAGGATTTAAAATGTATTAAACATTGTTTTCTGAGTATAAATTACATTAGAAATAGTTTTAACCTTTAAGTATTCGCACCGTTGTACAAAGTAGTACAAGAAAAAAAAGCCTACTGACTTTGGAACTTGCTCAATGTGATGAAATTCAACACCCATGGCAAATAGATGGCCTTGAGGAATATTTTGGAGGACATAAGGTTTCAAGAAGTACCCTCATGGTGAAAATAACATACTGTTTTATTTTGAACCAGGTGCGATTACTGAAAGTTCCCAAATTTGACCACGATTTTGTTCTACGATTTTTGTAAAGTGTCTATAATTTTAAACATGTCAATATTGCATTTGTAATGACATAGTTAAAGTTGCCTAGTTTCAAATAACAGACTCACCATTAAGCGAACTAACCGACGCCATTTAGAAAATTTAAAAATCCATAAGTTATTTTAATGTTCTAAATGCAATCCGATTTTTACAATTACCATCAATCATTTTAGACCATCATGTTCCAGAAGTACGCCACGAAAAAGGACGTCGGTTATGGTTCAATGTTTATGAAATGGAGAATGACGCTGAGCTAATCCTAGCAGAGCTCAGATTATATCGAAGGCATGAACTCAGCAAATACAAGGATTATAACGATAATATCAGCATTGCTGTTTACTCAATCATCAGTTTAGATGGGTAAGTAATGTTATCAGAATAGACATTTGTAATTTTTAATAACATAAATGTATCATGCAAATTTCAAGGATATTGTTTGTATATATTGATATGTGATATTGTTTTAGTCGGAGTATGCGCCGGTGTTCGGTTCGGTTGGTTTGGGTTTGAGCACATGAATCCCTCTTTATCTCAGCTACGGACCATACTTTAATTATGCCACACTAAATTGAGGAAAAATTAACGCCCCTTTTTCGTCACGTTTTTTTTATACCTAATGCATTGTTTGTCATAATATCTTACACTCTGCTTCCTCTTATAGCGTGCTATCCCGCAAACGAAGAACTCTATCGGGTAGGGGAGAAATTCCCCTACATGATAGTGTTGTTGGTTTGGTGAGCTTCGATTTGGGCGTAAAGGGCATTACAAGTTTTATACAGAAAAGGCTGATAGACCCTTTTCAATTTTTACGTGACATTTCTTATACACGCAGAAAAAAAATCTTACTAGGTCTGACCCAAAGTTAGTCATTTACTTTAACATTATAAAATACTAGCTTAAAAGCCTCACTAAATCGATAGTCGCCTGGTTGACCCTTAGCTATGAATAAAGAGAGAGAATACCAACGTAGGGGAACTAGGGGCAAGAAGGTCACCCGGGGCAAGAGTGCCATCCTCAATATATTTTGAAAATGAAATCATTTCAATCCTATCTCACGATGAACCTATGCACGGTATTCCTATGAAGCATTCTAAAAATTTCTTTTCGAATCGAAGTCGTAAAAAAAAATGCAAAAAATCATTTTGTGTTGATGCATTGAAAAGCTAGTTTTTTATAAGAATAAGGCAGCATAAAATAAGGTTTTCGAAATTTCCAATTCATTTTTTTCACAATTTCTGCATTGAGACGTCACTATTGATGGTTGATTGAAACATTAGTAACAATAAATTATTAAATATCTTCTTTAATTAATCAAAAATTATATTCCTAAAAATAAACTTTATACGGGGCAAGAGTGCCACCCCTACATTTATGTATTAAATTGTACAAAACTGTTCAGAAATTAGCACAATTGGGCATTTATGTTTTCAATATATACATTTTTTTCGTGAAATTTTGGAAAACAAATTGTATACAATAGTATGAAAAATAGTTTCCATTTGAATTCTTTGACGCACATGGTTTATATGTTTTTGATAAAAAATAAATATCAATATTTTAGTGGAATAAACAATAAAAGCAGTTGCTGTCATACCTAAGAATAGTAATTTGTTGTTTAGATATGAACATTTATCAGTTTCACTTCATTTTAGACATATGGTCTTTTTGCCCCATAAGAATGGCCCTCTTCCCGTAGCATTTTTTAGAGCAGGTACGACATTACATTTTGAAAAAAATCATTAACATTTTTATGGGGTTTAATTTTAATTTTAATGATGATACATGGAGACAAGGTTATAAACTTGCAATTCGGTTCACGAACTCCTATAAATATTCACGGAATCGCATATTAAAACGCGCTATCGTTAGGGTGACCTTCTTGCCCCTAGTTCCCCTAGAAAGAGCGTTTATACATACTTTGCTTAATTGGGTGAATTATTCGTAGAATGTATTTTTTTAATGCGTTTATGTTTCCAGACTCATTTGCCGTAGCTTTGCGGAGCCGATATTCATCGTTTGGGTTACAAAATTACTTAAAACTAACAGTCCGCATCGTGCTCTCTTGCCGTGCGGATCTATTTGCTTTTTGCTTAAGGAAGTGTTACTACTACCTAAAGCTACAACAAATTTAAACAGCACTTTTCAGTGCTCAACCTGTAAAAATTTTCTACCTTGTTCAACTCCTCTTATTCCTCTTCGATCCTTGTTTGGACCCTACCCGAGGTAATCCTTCTTGGATATCGATTTGGCAAATTCCTTTTCGATCCTTCAGATTCTTATAGTAATTTACTGCCGCCATGGCGCCTAAACGCAAAAGAAAGGGGCAAACTCTTGACCCCCCTTCTGAAGAAATTAATTTGAGTAATCAATTTGATTTGCTCACGGATGATGAGAATGATCCATCATCCAAGAAAAATTCTAGTAAACTTTCCCGGCTTAATGCCAAGAAGGAAAAGATTCCCCCTATTGTGATAACCACTACCGATTTCCATGCTCTTCGCATGGAACTTTTGAATTTCGTGAAAGTTAAGTTTTCACTACAAATTGGACGTCGGGGTGAATGCCGTGTATTGGCTGAAACCTTGGACGGATTTAAATGTCTTCTCAAGTATCTTACTGAGAAGAAGCACAAATTTTTTACTTACGACACCAAAACTGAACGTGTGTTCAAGGTTGTCATGAAAGGACTGCCCAGTGGTGAATCCCTGGATCAGATCAAAGATGAACTGGCAAAATTACTTGGAGTTGTGCCACTCCAAGTAATCAAAATGAAAATGAAATCCCGTCCTGGCGATTCGCGCAACGGGATTTCTAATGATTTTTATTTAGTTCACTTCAAGTCTAGTGAACTAAACAACCTTAAGGCCTTAGAAAAAGCTAGCCTTATGCTCCATGTCCGAGTGAAGTGGGAACACTTCAGGAAGACTGGAGGAAATTTCCAAAACCTCACTCAGTGCCGTAAGTGCCAGGGATGGGGTCACGGAACTAAAAATTGCTTCATGCCAGCTAAATGCATGAATTGTGGTGATTCCTCTCACGCAAAGGACGACTGTCCTGTGAAGGAAGATCCTAAGAAATTTAAATGTTCAAATTGTGGTGAAAACCACAAATCCAATTTTTGGGAATGTAAGACTCGCAAAGCGATCCTACAATCTCGTTCTAACCGACAGGTAGGAAACGCTCCACGTTTCCGATCAGGTACAAATTCCTCTGCTGTTAACAACGGTCAGCGAGGAACAAATTCTACATTCGTACCCGTAGGTACAAATATCACCCCTGCTTCAAATGTTTCATCTGTACCTACTCCCCTCGCTGCTAACAATGTTCAGCGAGTTAATGGAGCTACCTATGCTGCTATTGCAGCGGGTAGAAATCAAAATACTAACCAACGTTCTAACGGAAATTTTGACTTAGGAAGCATTACTGCTCCTAAAATGGAATTTTTACAGAATTCATTAATTGACATGATTTCTGATATGCTTAAATCTAACTCCATGTTTGATGCTATTCAAACTGGAGTAAAATTTGCTAATAATATTGTCATGACTTTAAAATTCAGTAATGGATTTTAAAGCATTAAACATTTTAAATTGGAATGCTCGATCCCTTAAAGATAATGAAGACGAGCTATTTAATTTTTTGAGAGTTCATAACGTGCATATTGCCGTTATTACTGAAACGTTCCTTAAACCTGACCATAAGGTTAAGAAGGACGCAAATTACTTGATTTATAGAAATGATCGTCTTGATGGACCCTGTGGTGGCGTTGCCATCATTATTCATAGACGAATCAAGCAAAAAATTCTTTCTTCATTTGAAACCAAAGTTTTTGAAACTTTGGGAGTTTCTGTTGAAACAAAATTTGGACAACTTACGTTTATAGCTGCCTATTTGCCATTCCAATGCGTAGGCCAGCAAAAGAATTTTCTCAAGGGTGACCTCCAGAAACTTACCCGTCATAGGTCTAAATTCTTCATTATTGGTGATTTTAATGCAAAACACCGCTCATGGAATAATGCTCAAAGCAATTCCAAAGGTAATATTCTGTTTGATGATTGTTCTGCAGTTTATTACACTATTCAATATCCAAACAGCCCAACATGCTTTTCTTCTGCAAGAAATCCCTCAACTATTGATTTGGTCTTAACTGATTCATGTCATCTTTGTAGCCAATTGGTTACCCATGCTGACTTCGGTTCTGATCACCTTCCAGTAACTTTTGAAATATCCCAAGAAATAATTTCTAATCCCAACAGCTTTACTTTCAATTACCATAGGGCTGATTGGGAGCAATATCGAACATTTATGGAATATAACTTCGATCCAAACATTCCTTTGCAAACCAAAGATGAAATTAATTATGCTCTTGAATCTCTGACTACTTCTATAGTTGAAGCAAGAGCTGCCTCAGTACCAAAATGCGAGGTTAAATTCGATTCAATTATAATAGACGATGATTTTCAGCTCTTGATCCGTCTTAAAAATGTCCGTAGGAGACAATTTAAAAGAACACGCGATCCTGCCATGAAAGTTATCTGGCGGGATTTGCAAAAACAAATTAAAAAGCGATTCTCTGCCCTGAGGAACAAAACTTTTGAAAATAATGTTTCTAAATTAGACCCGAGTTCCAAACCCTTTTGGAAACTCACAAAATTTTTGAAAAAACCTCAAAAGCCAATTCCAGCGCTTAAAGAAGGTGGTAAAATTTTGATCACAAATTTGGAAAAAGCTCAGAAACTTGCTAAGCAATTCGAGAGTTCCCATAATTTCAGTTTGGGTCTTACTAGTCCTATTGAGAATCAGGTTGCTCGGGATTTTCGGAATATTTTCTCTCGGGAAAATATTTTTGATGATTCCTGGGGGACTGATTTGGACGAAGTAAGGTCTATAACTAAACAAATTTCAAAATATGAAAGCTCCAGGTGATGATGGAATTTCCTATATCCTCATCAAAAAACTCCCAGAGAGTACCTTGTTTCCTGGTAAAATTATTTAACAGATGTTTCCATTTGGCATACTTTCCTGATAAATGGAAAAATGCAAAAGTTGTTCCAATTTTGAAGCCGGATAAAAATCCAGCTGAAGCTTCTAGCTACCGTCCAATAAGTTTGCTTTCTTCAATAAGTAAACTTTAAAAAAAAATAATTTTGAATAGAATGATGCTTCACATCAATACGAACTCAATTTTTGCAGATGAGCAGTTTGGATTTCGCCATGGGCATTCAACTACTCATCAACTCTTGAGAGTTACCAATTTAATTCGTTCAAACAAATCTGAAGGCCACTCAACTGGAGTTGCTCTTCTAGACATAGAAAAAGCATTCGACAGTGTTTGGCATGAAGGTTTGATTGCTAAATTGAAAAAGTTTAATTTTCCACTTTACATTATGAAATTAGTTCAAAATTATTTAACTGACAGAACTCTGCAGGTAAATTATCAAAATTCCAAATCTAATCGACTACCTGTTAGAGCATGAGTTCCTCAGGGTAGCATTCTTGGGCCTATATTGTATAACATTTTCACTTCGGACCTCCCTGATTTGCCTCAGGGTTGCCACAAATCTTTGTTCGCTGATGACACAGGCATTTCCGCTAAAGGAAGAAGTCTTCGTGTTATTTGCAGCAGACTTCAGAAAAGTTTAGATATTTTCTCTTCTTATTTACAAAAATGGAAGATTTCTCCCAACGCTTCCAAAACTCAACTTATAATATTTCCACATAAGCCCAGGGCTTCCTTTTTGAAACCTAGTAGTAGTCACATAGTCACTATGAACGGAGTTCCAATTTCCTGGTCAAACCAAGTGAAATATCTTGGATTAATACTTGACCATAAATTAACTTTTAAAGATCACATTGAGGGCATTCAAGCCAAATGTAACAAATATATAAAATGTTTGTATCCTCTTATAAACAGGAAATCCAAACTTTGCCTGACGAATAAACTTCTAATATTTAAACAAGTTTTTAGACCGGCCATGCTTTACGCTGTGCCAATATGGTCTAGTTGTTGCACTACCAGGAAAAAAGCACTTCAAAGGATTCAGAACAAAATTCTGAAGATGATTTTGAAGTTGCCTCCCTGGTACAGTACTACCGAAGTACATAGAATTTCGAATGTTGAGACTTTAGCACAAATGTCCAACAAAATAATTAATAATTTCCGGCAAAAATCGTTACAATCCTCAATTGCAACGATTAATTCCCTTTATACTTAGATAAGATTTAGTTTTAGTTATTTAGCTTTAAGCTATCAATTGTTATACTGACATGCAGGTTTGAAAAACCTGTTTAAAATACTGAATTGCCAAGACAGGAACAATGTAAAAACACTTAGATATATATCATAACAATTAAGGCTGGTAAGTTACTGTAGTAACTGGAGCACCTAGGTTAAAAATGAAATGTAATTTATTTTAAATTTGGAACAAATAAAAAGTTAAAAAAAAAAAAAACTTAAAACTAACGTTAGTAAAGCGGGGCCGATTACTCGCGGCTATCTCGAGGTTACTTACCTTACCAATCAGGCTAAGGCCTTGTTGTCCTCTGCTGTCCGAAGAAGTCGTCTCCACTCTACTCGATCCATGGCCACAGTTCGCCAGCCTCGTAGTCTGCGAAGGGTCCGCAGGTCACCTTCTACTTGGTCGATCCACCTTGCCCGCTGCGCGCCTCTTCTTCTTGTTCCTGTTGGGTCGCTTTCTAGAACCATTTTCACTGGGTCGTCGTGCGGCATTCTTACGACGTGCCCAGCCCACCGTAGTCGCCCAATTTTTGCAATGTGGACGATGGATGGTTCTCCCAACAGCTGGTGCAATTCGTGGTTCATTCGCCTCCTCCACGTTCCGTCATCCATCTGCACTCCACCGTAGATGGTACGCAACACCTTCCGTTCGAAAACACCAAGGGCGCGTTGGTCCTCCACGAGCATAGTCCAGGTCTCGTGGCCGTAAAGGACCACCGGTCTAATCAGCGTCTTGTAGACAGTCAACTTCGTGCGGCGACGAATTTTATTCGACCGGAGCGTCCTCCGGAGTCCAAAGTAGGCACGATTCCCTGCCATAATGCGTCTTTGAATTTCTCTGCTGGTTTCATTTTCGGCAGTCACCAGTGAGCCCAAATACACGAACTCATCGACCACCTCGATTTGGTCACCGTCAATCTGAACTCGGGGTGGGAGGCTAACCCAGACAACCAGAAGTCGTATAACAATGTGCAGACAGTATCGTAAATTGCTACAGTTTAAGTCAAAATCGCATATAAGAAAGGCATGCATCGCATTATGTTTAAGTTAAATCGTATAGAATGCAAATTTCCGACCTATATGCGATGATTATTTTTTTCGTCGTACTGTATCACAAATCAAATCGGATTACATCGTATGACTTTTCAAATTGAATTTGTTATTACAGATTAAATCGTACATGATGTTAAATCAACTCGTTTAAAATTAAATTAAAATTTGCACGTATATGGCCTCCACTTTTGTACGTATAACCCATTTCTTTGCATTCTATACGATTTGTTTGTTTGTATATATGTTTGTATATCACGAAAACAACTTTGAATATACGTGCATTCTGGTTGTCTGGGAACATTGTCTTCCCTAGAACCTCTTGCTTTCATGTATTTTGTCTTTGATGCGTTGATGGCAAGTCCAATCCGTCTAGCTTCAGCCTTCAGTCTGATGTACGTTTCCGCCATCATCTCAAAGTTCCGTGCCATAATGTCAATGTCATCGGCGAAGCCAAGGAGCTGGATGGACTTCCTGAATATCGTGCCACTCGTGTCCATCCCAGCTCTTCTGATCACACCTTCTAACGCGATGTTGAACAGCAGACACGAAAGTCCATCACCCTGCCGTAACCCCCTTCGAGATTCAAAGGGAATCGAGAGTGTCCCCGATACTTGAACAACGCACATCACTCGATCCATCGTCGCCTTGACCAATCGCGTCAATTTATCCGGAAATCCGTACTCGTGCAAAATCTGCCATAGCTGATCTCGATCGATTGTGTCGTATGCGGTTTTGAAATCGATGAACAAATGATGTGTGGGCACGTTGTATTCGCGGCATTTCTGCAGAACCTGCCGAATCGCGAAAATTTGGTCCGTGGTAGCGCGGGCACCCATGAATCCCGCCTGGTATTGCCCCACGAACTCTCTTGCATATGGTGACAGACGGCGGCATAGAATTTGGAAGAGTACCTTGTAGGCGGCGCTCAGCAGTGTAATCGCGCGGTAGTTGCAGCAATCCAACTTGTCGCCCTTTTTGTAGATTGGGCATACGACACCTTCCATCCACTCCTCCGGTAATATCTCCTGCTCCCAAATCTTGGCAATTACCCAGTGCAGCGCTCTAGCCAGTGTTTCACCACCGTATTTCAATAGCTCACTTGGTAGTTGATCTACACCAGTTGCTTTGTTGTTCTTCAGCCGACCGATCTCCTCCTCAACTTCTTGAAGATCAGGGGCCGGTAGCCGTCTTCTGCGCGTGCTCCAAGGTCTGTTGCCGTGCCACCTTCGTTTTCTGCTGCTTCACCGTTGAGGTGCTCGTCATAGTACTGCTTCCACCTCTCAATCACCTCACACTCGTTCGTGAGAAGATTACCGTCCAAGTCCTTGCACATATCGGCTTGCGGCACGTAGCCTTTGCGCGAACTATTTAGCTTCTCGTAGAACTTCCGTGTGTCGTTTACGCGGTACAGATTTTCCATCGCCTCGCGATCTCGGTCTTCCTGCTGACGCTTCTTCCTTCGGAAAACCGAGTTTTGTCTGTTCCGCGCTTGTCTGTATCGCTCCACATTCAATCTCGTGCGGTGTTGCAGCATTCTCGCCCGTGCTGCATTCTTCTCCTCTACTAACAGTTTGCATTCGCCGTCAAACCAGTCATTTTTTCGGTCCGGGATTGCAGTACCTAGTGCCGCTGCAGCAGTACTACCTATGGCTGAACGGATGTCCCTCCAGCCATCTTCAAGAGAAGCTGCGCCAAGCTGCTCTTCCGTGGGTAGTGCAACTTTCAGCTGCTGCGCGTAGTCCTGGGCAACTCCGGTGTCCCGTAGTTGCTCAATGTTGGGTCGTGGCGTTCGACTTCGACGTGTGTTATGCACCATCGAGAGTTTTGAGCGCATGCATACTGCAACTAGGTAGTGGTCCGAATCTATGTTCGCACTGCGGTACGTGCGGACGTTGATAATGTCGGAGAAGAATTTCCCGTCGATTAGAACGTGATCGATTTGGTTTTCTGTGTGTTGGTCAGGTGATCTCCAGGTGGCTTTGTGGATATCCTTGCGGGGGAAAAAGGTACTTCGAACTACCATACCCCGGGAGGCTGCAAAGTTCACGCATCGTTGGCCGTTGTCGTTCGATACGGCATGCAGGCTGTTTGGCCCGATTGCCGATCTATACATTGCCTCCCGTCCTACCTGAGCGTTCATGTCGCCGATGACGATTTTGACGTCCCGTTGCGAACAGCCGTCGTACACCTGCTCCAGCTGCGCATAGAACGCTTCTTTCTAGTCGTCGGGTCTCCCTTCGTGTGGGCAGTGCACGTTGATGATGCTGTAGTTGAAGAAACGGCCCTTAATCCTCAACTTGCACATCCTCGCGTTGATCGGTTGCCAACCAATCACGCGTTGGCGCATCTTACCCAGCACTACAAAGCCGGTTCCCAGCTCGTTGGTGGTGCCACAGCTCTGGTAGAAAGTAGCCGCTCGATGCCCGCTTTTCCATACTTTTTGTCCCGTCCAGCAAAGTTCCTGCAGTGCTACGACTTCGAAGTTGCGTGGTTGAAGGTCGTCATAGATTAACCTATCGCAACCCGGGATCCCAACAGCTTTACTTTCAATTACCATAGGGCTGATTGGGAGCAATATCGAACATTTATGGAATATAACTTCGATCCAAACATTCCTTTGCAAACCAAAGATGAAATTAATTATGCTCTTGAATCTCTGACTACTTCTATAGTTGAAGCAAGAGCTGCCTCAGTACCAAAATGCGAGGTTAAATTCGATTCAATTATAATAGACGATGATCTTCAGCTCTTGATCCGTCTTAAAAATGTCCGTAGGAGACAATTTAAAAGAACACGCGATCCTGCCATGAAAGTTATCTGGCGGGATTTGCAAAAACAAATTAAAAAGCGATTCTCTGCCCTGAGGAACAAAACTTTTGAAAATAATGTTTCTAAATTAGACCCGAGTTCCAAACCCTTTTGGAAACTCACAAAATTTTTGAAAAAACCTCAAAAGCCAATTCCAGCGCTTAAAGAAGGTGGTAAAATTTTGATCACAAATTTGGAAAAAGCTCAGAAACTTGCTAAGCAATTCGAGAGTTCCCATAATTTCAGTTTGGGTCTTACTAGTCCTATTGAGAATCAGGTTGCTCGGGATTTTCGGAATATTTTCTCTCGGGAAAATATTTTTGATGATTCCTGGGGGACTGATTTGGACGAAGTAAGGTCTATAACTAAACAAATTTCAAAATATGAAAGCTCCAGGTGATGATGGAATTTCCTATATCCTCATCAAAAAACTCCCAGAGAGTACCTTGTTTCCTGGTAAAATTATTTAACAGATGTTTCCATTTGGCATACTTTCCTGATAAATGGAAAAATGCAAAAGTTGTTCCAATTTTGAAGCCGGATAAAAATCCAGCTGAAGCTTCTAGCTACCGTCCAATAAGTTTGCTTTCTTCAATAAGTAAACTTTAAAAAAAAATAATTTTGAATAGAATGATGCTTCACATCAATACGAACTCAATTTTTGCAGATGAGCAGTTTGGATTTCGCCATGGGCATTCAACTACTCATCAACTCTTGAGAGTTACCAATTTAATTCGTTCAAACAAATCTGAAGGCCACTCAACTGGAGTTGCTCTTCTAGACATAGAAAAAGCATTCGACAGTGTTTGGCATGAAGGTTTGATTGCTAAATTGAAAAAGTTTAATTTTCCACTTTACATTATGAAATTAGTTCAAAATTATTTAACTGACAGAACTCTGCAGGTAAATTATCAAAATTCCAAATCTAATCGACTACCTGTTAGAGCAGGAGTTCCTCAGGGTAGCATTCTTGGGCCTATATTGTATAACATTTTCACTTCGGACCTCCCTGATTTGCCTCAGGGAGGCAAAAATTTGGAACAAATAAAAAGTTAAAAAAAAAAAAAAAAAACTTAAAACTAACGTTAGTAAAGCGGGGCCGATTACTCGCGGCTATCTCGAGGTTACTTACCTTACCAATCAGGCTAAGGCCTTGTTGTCCTCTGCTGTCCGAAGAAGTCGTCTCCACTCTACTCGATCCATGGCCACAGTTCGCCAGCCTCGTAGTCTGCGAAGGGTCCGCAGGTCACCTTCTACTTGGTCGATCCACCTTGCCCGCTGCGCGCCTCTTCTTCTTGTTCCTGTTGGGTCGCTTTCTAGAACCATTTTCACTGGGTCGTCGTGCGGCATTCTTACGACGTGCCCAGCCCACCGTAGTCGCCCAATTTTTGCAATGTGGACGATGGATGGTTCTCCCAACAGCTGGTGCAATTCGTGGTTCATTCGCCTCCTCCACGTTCCGTCATCCATCTGCACTCCACCGTAGATGGTACGCAACACCTTCCGTTCGAAAACACCAAGGGCGCGTTGGTCCTCCACGAGCATAGTCCAGGTCTCGTGGCCGTAAAGGACCACCGGTCTAATCAGCGTCTTGTAGACAGTCAACTTCGTGCGGCGACGAATTTTATTCGACCGGAGCGTCCTCCGGAGTCCAAAGTAGGCACGATTCCCTGCCATAATGCGTCTTTGAATTTCTCTGCTGGTTTCATTTTCGGCAGTCACCAGTGAGCCCAAATACACGAACTCATCGACCACCTCGATTTGGTCACCGTCAATCTGAACTCGGGGTGGGAGGCTAACCCAGACAACCAGAAGTCGTATAACAATGTGCAGACAGTATCGTAAATTGCTACAGTTTAAGTCAAAATCGCATATAAGAAAGGCATGCATCGCATTATGTTTAAGTTAAATCGTATAGAATGCAAATTTCCGACCTATATGCGATGATTATTTTTTTCGTCGTACTGTATCACAAATCAAATCGGATTACATCGTATGACTTTTCAAATTGAATTTGTTATTACAGATTAAATCGTATATGATGTTAAATCAACTCGTTTAAAATTAAATTAAAATTTGCACGTATATGGCCTCCACTTTTGTACGTATAACCCATTTCTTTGCATTCTATACGATTTGTTTGTTTGTATATATGTTTGTATATCACGAAAACAACTTTGAATATACGTGCATTCTGGTTGTCTGGGAACATTGTCTTCCCTAGAACCTCTTGCTTTCATGTATTTTGTCTTTGATGCGTTGATGGCAAGTCCAATCCGTCTAGCTTCAGCCTTCAGTCTGATGTACGTTTCCGCCATCATCTCAAAGTTCCGTGCCATAATGTCAATGTCATCGGCGAAGCCAAGGAGCTGGATGGACTTCCTGAATATCGTGCCACTCGTGTCCATCCCAGCTCTTCTGATCACACCTTCTAACGCGATGTTGAACAACAGACACGAAAGTCCATCACCCTGCCGTAACCCCCTTCGAGATTCAAAGGGAATCGAGAGTGTCCCCGATACTCGAACAACGCACATCACTCGATCCATCGTCGCCTTGACCAATCGCGTCAATTTATCCGGAAATCCGTACTCGTGCAAAATCTGCCATAGCTGATCTCGATCGATTGTGTCGTATGCGGTTTTGAAATCGATGAACAAATGATGTGTGGGCACGTTGTATTCGCGGCATTTCTGCAGAACCTGCCGAATCGCGAAAATTTGGTCCGTGGTAGCGCGGGCACCCATGAATCCCGCCTGGTATTGCCCCACGAACTCTCTTGCATATGGTGACAGACGGCGGCATAGAATTTGGAAGAGTACCTTGTAGGCGGCGCTCAGCAGTGTAATCGCGCGGTAGTTGCAGCAATCCAACTTGTCGCCCTTTTTGTAGATTGGGCATACGACACCTTCCATCCACTCCTCCGGTAATATCTCCTCCTCCCAAATCTTGGCAATTACCCAGTGCAGCGCTCTAGCCAGTGTTTCACCACCGTATTTCAATAGCTCACTTGGTAGTTGATCTACACCAGTTGCTTTGTTGTTCTTCAGCCGACCGATCTCCTCCTCAACTTCTTGAAGATCAGGGGCCGGTAGCCGTCTTCTGCGCGTGCTCCAAGGTCTGTTGCCGTGCCACCTTCGTTTTCTGCTGCTTCACCGTTGAGGTGCTCGTCATAGTACTGCTTCCACCTCTCAATCACCTCACACTCGTTCGTGAGAAGATTACCGTCCAAGTCCTTGCACATATCGGCTTGCGGCACGTAGCCTTTGCGCGAACTATTTAGCTTCTCGTAGAACTTCCGTGTGTCGTTTACGCGGTACAGATTTTCCATCGCCTCGCGATCTCGGTCTTCCTGCTGACGCTTCTTCCTTCGGAAAACCGAGTTTTGTCTGTTCCGCGCTTGTCTGTATCGCTCCACATTCAATCTCGTGCGGTGTTGCAGCATTCTCGCCCGTGCTGCATTCTTCTCCTCTACTAACAGTTTGCATTCGCCGTCAAACCAGTCATTTTTTCGGTCCGGGATTGCAGTACCTAGTGCCGCTGCAGCAGTACTACCTATGGCTGAACGGATGTCCCTCCAGCCATCTTCAAGAGAAGCTGCGCCAAGCTGCTCTTCCGTGGGTAGTGCAACTTTCAGCTGCTGCGCGTAGTCCTGGGCAACTCCGGTGTCCCGTAGTTGCTCAATGTTGGGTCGTGGCGTTCGACTTCGACGTGTGTTATGCACCATCGAGAGTTTTGAGCGCATGCATACTGCAACTAGGTAGTGGTCCGAATCTATGTTCGCACTGCGGTACGTGCGGACGTTGATAATGTCGGAGAAGAATTTCCCGTCGATTAGAACGTGATCGATTTGGTTTTCTGTGTGTTGGTCAGGTGATCTCCAGGTGGCTTTGTGGATATCCTTGCGGGGGAAAAAGGTACTTCGAACTACCATACCCCGGGAGGCTGCAAAGTTCACGCATCGTTGGCCGTTGTCGTTCGATACGGCATGCAGGCTGTTTGGCCCGATTGCCGGTCTATACATTGCCTCCCGTCCTACCTGAGCGTTCATGTCGCCGATGACGATTTTGACGTCCCGTTGCGAACAGCCGTCGTACACCTGCTCCAGCTGCGCATAGAACGCTTCTTTCTAGTCGTCGGGTCTCCCTTCGTGTGGGCAGTGCACGTTGATGATGCTGTAGTTGAAGAAACGGCCCTTAATCCTCAACTTGCACATCCTCGCGTTGATCGGTTGCCAACCAATCACGCGTTGGCGCATCTTACCCAGCACTACAAAGCCGGTTCCCAGCTCGTTGGTGGTGCCACAGCTCTGGTAGAAAGTAGCCGCTCGATGCCCGCTTTTCCATACTTTTTGTCCCGTCCAGCAAAGTTCCTGCAGTGCTACGACTTCGAAGTTGCGTGGTTGAAGGTCGTCATAGATTAACCTATCGCAACCCGGGAAGCCGAGCGATTTGCAGTTCCATGTTCCGAGTTTCCAATCGTAGTCCTTATTTCGTCGCGTAGGTCTGTGCCGATTGTTCCGATCCATATTTCTTTCTTCGGTATTTGCAACTTTGTTTTTTTTCCAGGGCGGCTTGTTGGGCCTGCCCCAACCCCCTGTCTCGCCGGGGGACCATCGTGCACAGCTCTGTTTAGAGTCCCACGCTGGCACTAGGACGGTGATCAGCCGCTCCCAACATGGAGAACAGACGCCGTTTTGAGCCGCACCTCCATGGTGAGCACTCGCTCAGGTTTGGTGAAGCATTTCCTCAATCACCGTACTATGGTTACCGCGTCAGTGTTCGCGTCGCACCTCTTCACTTTGCTATTGCCGGACTGGCAACATTGCCCAGGCTACGCCAACCAGCTGTGTCCATGTTTCAGCTGGTAGTCTTTTGTTATCATATGACTCGAGGAGGCGTGAAGTAGGAACTTGTGAGGACCAGGGCTAGGTATTCCGCTCCTTCCAGGTTGTCAACTCACCATTTTGTAGCCCAGGTTAGGGGTAACAAATTGTAACAAACGGGTGGCAGGGTAGGGATTGAGAACACAAGGTTTTTTAGAGCTATGTGCTCTTGATCTAGAACTAAGCGACATACTGGAAAAAAAGACAAACATGGGGGTAAACCGATGGAAACCTAGCAACTTGAGAGAACACAAGATGACACTAACTACTAAATTCTCAGATCGATCCGTTTTAAAAACACATAAATTAAATTAAAATATTCGAGATCTCGGCTCGCCAAGATGTCTCTAACGGGCCCTAAAGGTTGTTTTCTTCGGGCCCTGAGGGATGCGGATAACTCGGATCTAGCAACACAATGTAGGGTGCATGACCAAAGCACGTGGTCGATATCGTGATAGCCACCACCACAAGCGCACAAATTGCTGCCTGCGAGCCCGATTCGGAAGAAATGCGAGTCTAACGAGTAGTGATTAGACATGAGCCTTGACATACACGTATAAAGTCATGGCTCATGTCCAATCCTTTGAACCATGGCTTGTTCGATACCCGTGGGAGAATAGAATGTAACCATCTTCCCAGATCACTCTCATTCCATTTTTGTTGCCAGTTGGTGAGGACGTGCTGACGGGAAATCGAAAAAAAAAAATTCCGCAAAGGTGATTTGTCGATCAAAAATATCGCCTTCCATAGCGCCCACCTTAGCTAGCGAGTCCGCTTTCTCATTACCTGGAATTGAGCAATTAGATGGAACCCAAACTAAGGTGATAGTATAGGAGCAGTTAGATAAAGTACTCAATTTAGCTCGGATTTCGGTCAGGAAATACGAGGAGTGCTTCATCGGCCTCATTGATCGAATAGCCTCCAACGAGCTAAGGCTATCAGTAAAAATAAAACAGTGATCAGATGGTAGTGAGGCAATTTGCTCTACTGCGTAGAATATGGCTGCTAGTTCCGCAACGTATACGGAACAGGGTTTTTGCAGTTGATATGAGGCGCTATGAAATTCGTTGAATACTCCAAATCCAGTGGAAGCGTTTATAGTTGACCCGTCTGTGAAAAAACTCTTATTGTTACTAACATGGTGGTACTTGTTTGCAAAAATTAAGGGAACAACCATCGACCGATGGTGATCTGGTATTCCACGGATTTCTTGCAACATGGTCAGATCAAAATTTACAGAGGAACTATAAAAGTCTTGGAGGCAAACACGAGAGGAGCAGCTTCTCAAAGTTTTCTATTACCAATGGGCTCATTACTTCACAACGGATAAGAAACCGCAAGGACAGTTCCGCGAAATAACGGTGCCGGTGGTGTAGTGGTAAGCGTGATTACCTCTCACCCCAGCAGGCCTGGGTTCAATCCCAGTCGGCGCCGCCGGGATGTTCTGAGGCATAACATCTCTGATCACGCCTTCCTTCGGATGGGAAGTAAAGCCGTTGGTCCCCGGTTCATGAGTTGATGGGTCGATAGGTAGGGTCCAGGTGTGGGAGCTGCCTTCCTGGCACGTCGGTAGCATTGGTGCTCAGCACGGAAAACAAGATCGACGGAAAAAACAAACCAAAGGAAAAAAAAAAAAAAAGTTCCGCGAAACGATCTGTCAGTGGGAGAACACCCGCGAGTACTTCGAGGCTCATCGTATGCGTCGAGTCATACAGCCAAGCGCGATTCGAAGGCAACGGTATTGAACCCGTTGCAGCTTCAAGATATGTGTTTTCGCCGGGGATTGAAAGCACAAGCTACCATACTCTAGAACCGGCAAGATGGTTGTTCGATACAACCTGATCAGATCTTCCGGGTGTATCGCCACCAAGTTCCAGTAATTGTACGAAGAAAATTAATTCTTTGTTGGCATTTTTGTTTCACATACGCAATATGTTTTCCCTACGTGCTTTTGGAATCGAACCAGACACCTAAATACTTGAAAGATATACTTTGAGTGATTGTTCTACCCTTTATTTGAAGCTGTAACTGTGCAGGCTGATGCTTCCTAGAAAAAAACAACCAACTCAGTTTTCTCCGGAGAGAATTCGATACCTAGCTTCATAGCCCAAGTAGACAAATTGTCTAAAGTATCTTGCAATGGTCCTTGCAGGTCCGATGCACTTGGCCCAGTGACGGAAACAACGCCATCATCTGAAAGCTGCCTTAGCGAGCAATTTTCATCAAGACAACCATCAATGTCTTTTGTATGTATGTGTATGTAAGTAGCCACCATCCTAGCTTGGGTCTTGCCCTGCATGCGGCTCCACTCAACAGCAAGATCAAATTCCGTCATCATTCTGGATTCAACATACTGCTGTATGAAGGGCCAAAAAGGGTTGGACGGGCCCGTAAGCAGAGGCACTTACGCGAAACCCGCGGGAATAAGAGAATCTCCTTCCAACAATATGATCCAACAAAATGAATAACGAAATTCGCAATACATGTTAAGCTTTCCACGGGATGGTTTGTTAAAGAAGAGCGCGTCAAATTCATTGCAACTGTTGGAGTGAAATGTAACTATCTAAAATGACAGTACACATTCCCTCCTAGACTCCGGTTGGCACTCCACTCCATTGTCCAGTTACAACTTCAATGATGCCCTGATGCTCCCTCCCCTCCCAGTATTTATTGTAATTTACATTATGAATTTAAATATAATCATGTAATATATAATGTATATAAAATATGTAGTAGAATGAAAAATATAATAAAAAATAAAGATGTTTTACAAAATACAAATAACCTAGATTATTGGGTCCTATACACAGACTTTTTGTTTTATGTGCCATGAAATGACATAATGCATAATTGTATGTTTTGAAAATATAATACTGAAGTATTGAATCATTAGACCAAAAATCGAGGTTATTTGGACATGAGATATTATATTTAAAAGGATACTACTAAACCGACCATCAAACGCACTGCCAACAAAAGCAGACACGTCCCCTCGAAAATGCAATCGAAAATTGTACAAGAACAATCCTCAACTGGAACGTACTCACCAAATCAATATATCCCGGAGCGCATTCCCGATGTCGTCGAACGGCAAAAAAAAAGGGAACTCGGTGAGAAAATTTGTGATACGGAATTTTCACTGAAAACAACCGTGAATTTCACCATCCAACTGCGAAACACGTTCAGAAGCACTTTTGGTACACTTTCGATTTCAATTTGCAAAAATAGTTGCAAGTGAACCAACATCAACACCGATCGTGCCAAGCTCTTTCACGCACCTTGCAGCGCGTACATAAACTGAAATGAAACATTATCACTCGCGATGCCACAAATATCTGGTCCGAGAGAAAAAAATCAAACAACGCAGAAAGCGCCAAATTTTCTGATGCTTGCAAACATGATGAATCACGTTTTCTTTCTCGATTCTAAAACTTCCCAGAAAGCGAGAAAACCACCAATCACACTCGTATAACCGTCCGGGAGGCAGAGTGCCAGCGCTAAACCCGCAAATGCAACCGAAAAAATGAAATCGAACGCACGCACAAAACAGAGAACAAACACAACCGTATCCAAATGGGTTCCGTGCGCGACTGAAGACAACCATCAATGTCTTTTACATAAAAATTATAAAGAAGGGGGCTTAAACATGAGCCCTGGGGGAGACCCATGTAACTAATTCATGAAGTTGTCGAGTTTCCATGAGAGAAGCTCATATATTTCTCAGACAACAAGTTGCTCAATAGTTGTTCATAATTGGTGAAAGCCCACTATCGTGGAGTTTATCCGAAAGGACATCGATACAAACAGAATCAAAAGCCCCCTTAATATCCAAGAAAACTGAAGCTATTTCCTGTTTTTGTGCATAGGCCAGTTGAATTTCAGATGAAAGCAGCGCAAGACAGTCGCTCGTTCCTTTGCCTCTCCGAAATCCAAATTGCGTATCTGAAAGTAGACCATTCGACTCGACCCATTTGTCTAGACGAAAAAGAATCATTTTCTCCAACAATTTCCGTATACAGGACAGCATCGCGATAGGATGGTACGAGTTATAATCCGACGCGGGTTTACCAGGTTTTCGAATGGCGATAACTCTTACTTGCCTCCAGTCATCCGGAACAATGTTGTGCTCCAGAAATTGATTGAATAAGTTCAACAAGCGTCTGGGAGATTTTTAAGCAAGTTGAACTTGATTCTATCCGTTCCTGGAGCTGAGTTGTTACATGAAAGGAGAGCAAGTGAGAATTCCACCATCGAAAACGGGGAGTCTATTTCGTTATTACCAGACGGACGATCACGAACGTTGGTTTGAACCGACACCGAATCCGGGCAAACTTTCCGTGCGAAGCTGAATATCCAACTTCGTTAATCGGTGATGACGCGTTTCGCATTCTCCTGCCGACATTCCAGAGTGTTCTCATGGAAGTCTCACGCGACAAAACATCGACGAACCGACGCCAGTAACCACGTTTTTTGGCTTTAATCAAGCTTTTAAACGTTTGCTGGAGGTCGGTGTACCGCTCGAAATCCTCAACCTTACCGTGTTTGCGGAAGCGTTTAAACGCGGCGGACTTCTCACTGTTCGCGTTGGTGCAATCCATATCCCACCACGGAGTGGGAGGTCGCTTGCGAAAGGAAACACCCGGAATACGTTTTGTTTGTGCTCGCAGCGCACAATCGATGATAAGACGCGCAAGAAAGAAGTACTCGTCCAGTGGAGGAAGTGTTTCAACCGATTGACTGGCATCAAGAACCGCGGTCGCGAATTTTCGCCAGTCAATGTTTTTTGTAAGATCGTACCAACCGAGCGAGTAGAAGATGAACCATTGGTAATAGAAATTTTGATTGGCAAATGGTCACTACCGTAGGGATCTTGAATTACTTTCCACGAGCAATCCAACGGTAGTGACCTCGAACAAAGTGAGAGGTCTAGTCTGCTTATTTTTGCTGGAGGTTTGGCTACTCGTGTTGCTTCCCCGGTGTTCAGAATTGTCATTTTGAAGAAGTCGCACATGTCGTATATCAAGGTTGAGCAGTTGTCGTCGTACAGTTCCTCCCAGCCTGTACCGTGAGAGTTAAAATCTCCCAAGATCAACCGTGGCTCCGGCATAGCCGTGCAGATATCCACGAAACTTTGACGAGAGATCGCGGTTCTCGGTGGAAGATTTACTGAGGCAATACTGAGGCATTTACCTCGAATATTAACCTGACATGCAACTACTTCAATGCCTGTTACCGAAGGCAGATCGATTCTGTAGAAGGAATGGAGCTTGTTGATCCCCAGAAGCACCCCTCCATACGAATCTGCACAATCAAGGCGAATAATGTTGAAATCGTGGAAAGCAAGATCGTTGTCTGAAGAGAGCCATGTTTCACAAAGGGCAAATGCATCAGAAAGTGAATTGTCAACTAAAAATTTAAATGTGTCAAGTTTTGGCATAAGACTTCTACAGTTCCACTGAAGAACAGAGATCATATCCCCGACCTCATTTGGAGAATTATCCATCAAAGGATATGATCGATGCAAGGAAGGACCACCTAGAAGCTAGTTGCTTCAAAAGAGTTTTCACCATTGGCAGCACTAAATTGAGTGGTCTTACGAGGCTTTTCGGTGGTGTGTTTTTTTGCTCGTTTTCTCGAATTGCCTTTAAAGACAAACGGACTACCCTCACTGATCTCTGAGTCAGAGTCTAGATCATCAACTGGCAAAATGGAGAACGTGTTACTGCTTTTTGGTGTGGTCTGAGAAGATGAAGCGGTATTCTTCAAGAGTTCTGCTAGTGTTCTCTTGGAGCGAGCTTGCAAAGACCGCTTAAGTTTTTCTCCCTGCTGTTTATACCTCGGGCAGTCAGTCAGGGTATGCAGGCTCTCCTTGCAGTACACGCATTTTGGAGGAGCACCGCAAGGGCCCTCTTGATGTTGCTCGCCACACTGATCACAGCGTGGTTTGTTCGAGCAGTAGTCCGATTATGACCAAGTTGTTTACATTTCGAGCAGTTCATTACCCGAGGTACAAACAGACGTACAGGCAGCCGAACCTTGCCAATAGCGACGTAGTGAGGTAACGCTGAACCCAAAAAGGTCACACGAAACGAGTTTGACAAGGAATAAGTTTTTTTGGAGCCTACTACGGATACTGACTGCATTTGAAGGCAGTCAAATATCTTCACCTTCGGCAGAGCACGGTTTTTAAAGATTCCGAAGGAATCGGGACCCAAGAAATCATCACTAGTCAAACTCGTTTCGGTGACCACTCCTTCAATTTCTACCTCACTACTGGGTATGTAGACTCGGTATTCCAATGAAAAAAGCTCGCACGCAACAATTTGGTTAGCCTGCTTCCGGTCATCAACGGTAACGCGCAGTTTTATTGGAGTTACCTTGAAAATATCGGTACCGGCCGAAAAATGTGTTGTTAGATCCTTACAGATCCTCGGAATGTTCAAAGGTTTTTGTTTGGGCCGGAAAAAAACAACCCATGGGCCTTTCGAGGCTTCTGGGTAAGCCTTTAGGCGGGGGAGTGCAGAGATTTTCGGGGGCAGTGGTGTGGGGGGAGCAGGAGGACGAGGAGGAGATGGTGGGGGAGAGGGTTGTGGGGGATACCTTTTCTTGGGATATGCGCCAGTATTTTTGCTGGAGAGCGAGTTAACTGGGACGTCAAGGGTTTCCATTTCCACAACTTCCTCGAGACTTTCGTGTGAGGTGGAATTAAGAGTTTCGTCGTCTGAGATGGAAAGCGACCATCCCCGCCTTTATCATTTTCATCCATTGCGGTTAAATATCCCCGTAATGGTTTTTTTCATAAATATTTTACAAATAATTACAGTAATTTCAAATAATAGGAGAATTTATGTATTCTCGGCAACCTAAGCAGCGACCTTCTTTTATAGCCTTTTTCTCTAAGGAACGCACACATATGCAGTATTGGTTTGTTTACAATCTTTTGCTGCCAGCTGCTCTAACAATTTCAGTCGAAAGAATTGTCAAAAACTCGTTTGAAACGCTTTTACAATGCTCCAATCTTCTCTAGTGAGAGCGACTATTGTAGGCAACATCTTTTTATTCGGCAACCTTACTATTTGAGTTGCATGTTAAACAGCTGTGCTTTCATCGGCAACTAGAAATTAGTGGTAAAAATATAATAAAATTGAAGCTGAAAGCCTAAAGAATCGTTGGACTGCATTCAACGAAGTGTTTTCATAAGAAAATCCTATGAAATTAGCGTTTCAGTTTAGGTTGCTGAAAATAGTCTGTCATGCCGAAGCCGTGATTTCCCGAAAAAAAAAATAATTATAGTAAAACACCGAAATTACAATGATTTTTACTGTTGAATTTTGAGTACATAAAAAATTATTGTTGAATTATTGTACGGGAGAAAAAATAGATTTCAATTTTTAACGATACAATGCTCAAACAACGAAAATAAATGTGATGAGATCAAATTTGTTCGGGAAAAATCACTTTTTTATATAGTTAAGATGCTTAACAACCCCCCGGTTTTTTACTGTAAATTTCTCAAATATCATGTTTTTCATTGTTGTGAACCATGAATTTCGTAGTGATTTTATGGTAATGGACAAAAATGTCCAATGTTTTGACAGTAAATATCATGGTTACAATGACAATGAAAATCATTGTATTTTTATTGGATTTTTTTTACGGGTTCCCCTATCAAAAATAGAAAAAAAAGCTAAAAAAAACAAGAAAAAAATTGATATAGTTTTACTCTACTCAAGAGTAATACGAAAAAAGAAGAAGAAAAAACCCAAGAAAAAGAAAAAAAATATATATATATATACAAAATCAAATTGGATCACTCTAACTATGCTCTACTTGAAAATAGTACGAGAAAAAAATCAAGAAAAAAACTTATAGATATATACTATTTGCAAAATTTTGGATCACCCTAATTATGACCCAACCTAATCTAATATTGGACCATGCGGGGAGATGCGATACTGGTGAAAACAAAGCGACACGATAAACCTATTGCACTGAGGCGGCAGATGACTGGTTCGATGCTATTGTTTGCCCTAACGGCTGTTGGGTCGATAACCTTGTAGCTGGTATGCCTCGGTCGCCTCGGTAGGCAATTTAACGTGCTTTCGTTGTTGCTATCAATGGGATGATGTGATGATGCGATGATGATGAATTAAAGCTGGACCGTAATCAAAGCGCTCGGCGTATGATAAACGGCTTCCTCACTCGCGCACTAGTTGTCTTAACACTATGCCAACTAACTTTGGCGAGAAAAAACTCTCGCGTGGGGAAAAACTCAAAAACTCAAATACTAGTGCCGTACAACGAGACCGATGCGACTTGACCGGCTCAGCGTTCGAGACGGAATGAAGTAGAATGTATTTGATCACTGTCATTTCAATGTTGTTATTGCTATTGATTGAAAATTAATAAAATCAAATGATATGAAGTATAGTTTCGTAAATTAAAAATGTAAAATATTCAGAGTTGGTTGGAAAATGCTAACATGAAGCTTTAGTGTGATAATTTATTAGCTAGAGAATGATCTTTTTTAGAAGAGGGTAGGTGGATAGTTCCGTTAGAGTACGGCAGTATGAAAATTGAATAGAAGTTAAAAATGAGCGAAGGGCCATTAATGCGACAGTTTTTAAAGATAGACGCACATCTTTGCCTAACCCGTACGATGTACGCAGAGACTTGAAGTATGTCTCCAAGTCTACAGGCAAAAATTCGCTCATTTTCAACTTCTATTCAATTTTCATACTGCCGTACTCTAACGGAACTATCCACCTACCCTCTTCTAAAAAAGATCATTCTCTAGCTAATAAATTATCACACTAAAGCTTCATGTTAGCATTTTCCAACCAACTCTGAAAATCGCTAACTTCGCGTATGAAGTAACATAAAAACACTTTGAATGTAAAATATTGTTGAACATGTCGATCCAAGTGCGCTCATGCTGGAAGTAAACAAAATGCAATCATAAATTAGCGATTAGCCAGTTAAAGAATATGAATAAGCAACTTAGTTGCGCTTACTAGCCAAGTGCAAAATATTTTGACACGCTTGGGGGAAGTGGCGACAACTTCATCAACTAGAGAGAAACCATGATACTTATGTTTGTTATCGTCTGTATTACTTCCACTGAATAAAACTGTCATTCTTTTTGTTGTACACTGTAACGTCTTGCGTTTATTTAGTTTCAATTTTAAGTTTAGCTTAGAATAACTATGCTTAGTATTTGAACCTTGTAATTATTTAAGAATTTCAATGCAATTAAAAAAGAGCGATTCGTTTCCAATGCAATGTAGCAAAAAGCTTCGTGATACGTACATTTGTCGTGATTTTTATGGCAAGATAAAAGTGAGCTTGTAGATATGAAGCTTTTATAGCAAGCAGTTCGCAAGTAGTTCGCGCTTCAAACCGCTGTGTCTAAATACAAAAAAGTAATTGTTAATTAATTTTGCAAATTTAAATATTAGATGAGTGATTTTGTGATTTCGCGTTGGACAGCTCGTTCAACGGGCTTTTTTGTATGGGCTGGAATTTTCGGCGAGTTCAGCTTCCATCGTCGCCGGACCGTCTGGTTTGTCGTGGCGTCAACTTTGCCGCCATTTCCGTCCGTTGGATTCGGACAAGACCCGGGTGCATTGCGAAGGCCCGCCTCTTGAAGGTAGATAAACGGAGTGTCGTGAAGTCGCTAGTTTGCTAAGCGAAATTTTCCCCAAGGGTCGCCAAAAGCCGTTGGTAGAGTCCCCATTACGTTACAACCCCGGAGACCGTGACATTCGAGAGCTCGGACCGCAGAAGTACGAAGCCAATTGCGTACATCGGTTCGGATTTTAACCAAAGAGGAGAAGATTACATTTCATTTCGGGCGGTCATAGAGGAAACAGTACGCGAAGCCGTGCGACGGTACGTTGGTCTCTCTCTTCCGCGGAGTGAATCTCCCGGGAAATGCTCGACTCCGTCGATGCTCAGCTCTCTAGAAAGCAAATCGGAAGCCTTCCGTCCAGCCGCCACTACCTCCACACCTCTAATTTCGGCAATACCGCACACGGGTCATTTTTCGTCGCTGCACACCATTTCCGCAGCTTGATCGCCGCCATTCCGAGACCGCCGCCATCATCACAGGTCGTCGGAATGTCGACAGTCGCCATCGCCAGGACATTGGTAAGGTCACCGGCCGCCATTACAACTCCATCCGTAGCCATCACCGATTCGTCCGTCGCCAACTTCGCATCGCATCGCATCGAAAAAACCTGCGGAGGTATGTTCGTACTTTTTTTTTCATGGCCGTGAATAGTTTGCTTTTTGAACCGAGTTTAGTCCAACCCGAATGAATGTTAAGGAATGATGTGAATATAGATTGAAATTTGAAGTTTTTTCATTGAGTTACTTATTTTTCTGTCACGGTTTTTTAGCTGACTCGCTCGGCATTGAGTTCTTTGAATCGTTTTGGATTCGCATCAGACACATTCAGTTTAACTTGGTTCGTTTGGTTTAATGAAAATTGGGACTATAATTTGTGGACTTTTTTGAGATTGCGGGTTTCCCTGATGGTAAATGAATCGCATAAAGGTGTTCTTTCAATAAAGATTAGTTTCCGTTAAAGTTTTGAATTTCATTGAGGAAGGGTTTTTAATCATACCGTTCAAGTGGTCCTCTGAGGAACAGTCTAAGTCGGGCAAAGAAAACACGACCGGTGGTCTCTCGTAAAGGGAGTGGCGCTTAAGCCACTGAGTTTCACTTGAACCTCGAGCATTCTTCGCGAACGGTTACATTGGCACCCAACGTTAAAATTGGTTTTAAAGCAATTCGATTTTGAAGTGGTCGCACTGGCGACCAACCGTAAAAGTTTTGAGTTCGTCACATAAACACCAAACGTTTAAATTAGTTTTAAAGTACTTTCGATCAGTTGAATCAAGAATTTTTTATTAAGTTCAATCTTTAGTTAGGTGTTGAATTTGAATTCTGAATTTTTGTTTTTGCTTTTCATTTTATTTGTTTATTTGTTTATTTGTATTTTGAACAAAAATAAACTGACAATTATTGTCTAAATGAATAAAACTTAAACTAAATAGTTACGGTCAACGGTACGGAAAAGGCCAAGTAACCGATGATGATTCACGTCAGCTGATACATTAAAGTCGAACATATAAAAGAAGTGGTTGAATTGCCGGCTGATTGCTCGAATTGGCTCGTGTTGTGTATAATTTCGGCGCCGTGGTTCCAAAAACAGAAAGTCGCGTTAACGAAGAGGCCTCTCAGGGGCATACATATATAGCTGAGCCAGCAGTGTTGGACAGTCAATGTCACCCGTAAGCAGCTTTCCAGCGAACATAGCTTGAGAGAGCGTCCGTCTCACCTCTAATGGTTCGATTTCCAGGAGACGGCAACGCTCCTCGTACGGAGGCAAGTTTATTGGGTTACGCCAGTTGAGGAAACGAAGAGCATATCTCACAAACATGCATTGAACGGATTCAATTCTAGTGATCCAGCTAGCATGGAAAGGGCACCCAACAACTAAACTTGACTTCAGTAAGGATCGCACAAGCGAGCAGTAGATTGACCTGAGGCATAGCGGGTCACGGAACTCGTCGGCAATTTTGAAAATAAAACCTAATTGTCGATTAGCTCTGGAGATGATGTCATTGTAGTGGATTCTGAAAGTGAGTCTGCAGTCCAAGGTAAGGCCGAGATCTTTTATGTGCTCTACACGAGCAAGACAGCGTCCATAGAGAACATAGTCAAACATGATTGGTTCGATTTTTCGGTAATAGGAAATAATGTTACATGT
This sequence comes from Ochlerotatus camptorhynchus, assembly GCF_037179485.1. Taxonomy (NCBI): domain Eukaryota; kingdom Metazoa; phylum Arthropoda; class Insecta; order Diptera; family Culicidae; genus Ochlerotatus; species Ochlerotatus camptorhynchus. Next base: position 41,493 of record NW_027041475.1, read on the forward strand.
TTCGATGCTTAGAATAATCAAATTTCTTGAGCACCAGTCAGCAAAAATACCTAACATATTCTGGAGATCCCAACAGTCCGAGAAACTTTTAATAATTTTGTAGATTTTCGTATCGTCTGCATAGAAAACGCGGCATCAGAAAGGTGACGTCGTTTAAAAAGATCGAAAACAGTAGCGGTCCTAGGTTACTGCCTTGCGGAACTCCCGAGTGGTTTGAAAAAACATCCGATTCCGACGCGCCAATCTTAATCCGTACATAGCGATTCACCAAGGAAGATCTGAACCAATCCACAGCCGTTGACGAGACGCCAAGTAAGCTTGGCAAGCAAGATATTATGGTCCACCGTGTCAAATACAGCTTTTAGATCCATATACGACTTGCCATCCTGAATCCGGGTAAAAGCCGTGTTGTTTTTTAATATATAACATATTTTTTAATTAATTTTTGCAACACGCGAACAGAGCATCATTTATGATAATCTCGAACAGTTTTGAGCATGCACACAGGGAGGTGATTCCACGATAATTTGCGACATTTCATTTATCTCCTTTTTTGTAGACTGGGAACAGATAAGAATGTTTCCAGCGGCAGGGGAACTCACATTGCACATTGCTTATCATATTTATCATAGTTTTAATTGCAGGTTAGGCTTAGATTTTTATTGGATTCGTATAAATTAAGTGAGCATAAGCTTAAAAGGTGAATTTCAGTTTGAATTTTTGATAGGTTAAGTTCGATTAAATTTAAATTTGGATTTTGAATTTGCATTTAAGGTTGAAGTTTATTTTAAGTTAATTGGAATTTGTTAGTTTTATTGTTCGTCTAATATTAATATTTTTTGAGCTCAAAAATGAGTTTCTACCAGCTGTGGAGCATCTTTTGGAAGAGGAGGTAGATTTTGAATTGAGACTGCGCAAGCAATGGGTGGATAAAAGAGAGAGTTTAGAGGATAAAAAACGGTTGTTAAGGGGAAGCTCACCGGCCCAAAAATAAAAAAAATATTTTCGGTACGTTTTTATTTTTCTAAAAATATTGGGAAAAATTATCAAAAATCCAAGAAAATCAGTTTCTTCCTTAGATTTTTGTCAAAAATTACATGCAAAAAATTTTTTTCTATCCCATCATGAAAAAAAATTGGACTCTCAGAAAAACCGAAAAGTTGATGTTTTGTGGTTTTTTGAGTCCAACTTTATGCCATAATGACTTATAAAAAATGTTTTTGCACGTGAATTTTCTTTGAAAAATTAAAAAAATATGTGATTTTCTTAGAATTTTGATATCTTTTTCCAATATTTTTAGAAAAATAAAAACGTAATTATTTTTTTCGGAGCGGTGAGCTTCCCCTTAAGGAGATTGTTTAAAGATGACAGAAAATTGAAAGTTCCTTACCCGTCGATCGTGAACATTAAGTTGGGGAATTTGCTGATTGCGAAGAAAGTCCGCGAATTAGAAGAGAGTTTGAGTAAACAAGTAGACCAAACGACAGTTTCAAGATTACGGCATTATTTGGTGAGAACATCTAACTCTGCTGCAATCGGTGATGCAGAAAGGAAGATTCAGACAGATCTGTGTGATCAAATTGAAGGAATTTTCAGGCAATACAGAATTGAGACACGAGAGGTAGAAAATGAGGAGGAAAAAGGGAAAAAAGAAGAGGAAGCGGTAGAAGAAGATGAGAATGGAGAGAGTGAAGAAGAGGACAATGAGGAAGAAAGCAGAAAAAGATAGAGAAGAAGAAATTTGAAACCTACATGGAGAATGAGAACGACTCAAATTTGAGTTTAGTTCACTCATAATCGCCAAAAGTGCAGGAACTCAGCGATGAGTAAAATTTGTCTCATGGTTTCCTGTGGAAAACCTAAAAAATCTGCCGGAAAATGAGGAAATTGACGAAAATGTTATTCAGTCTCGGAGTAGTACCAATAGACTGAGTGAATCCAATCTTTACTTTTCTCAAATTCAGGATTTTTTCCCTGGAAAATCCTGGAAAAACCTGGGAAAACATGAGGCAAATTAACTCATCGCTGAGTTCCTGCTTTTTTGGCGATTATGAGTGAACTAAACCCAAATTTGAGTCGTTCTCATTCGCCGTGTAACGGAAGAAGTTTCAATTGTGGAAATTAAAAAAGAACAGTATAAAAATGAGGGAGGTAGTAGTAGAGATGATGGTGGAAGGTTGCCCGAGAACAACAGGAACAGGGAACCACGTCAGGATCAAAATAGAAAAAAGTGAAGCCGAAGAAAACAGCCGGAAATTTAAGAAATATATAAGTAAAGGGAACAAGAAAAAGGGTGATGGATGGCCACCGGAGAGTCATAAGGGCCGAAAGTCACGAAAAGATGATAGTGTAGAGAGGAAAAGTGGAATAGGGGGCACATTTAAGAGACTTGGTTCTGATAGTAGTTCCGATAGGTTAAGAAAATGTAAACCCAAAGATAGTAGTGAGAGTGATTCAAGTAGTGAATATTACTCCAACAGAACGAGCAAGGCAAAGAGAAATAAAGATTATCATGATAGAAGACATCGAAAACATGCGTCTTCAAGTAGAGAGTGGGAAAAGCCGCGATGTAGGAAATAACGTGTGGAGATTTAAATTTCACGATTTAAATTTCTCAGGAGATAGCAGATCCATTCAAGTTGAGGACTTCTTGAACCGTATTCAAACCCTAGCGCGTCATGAGGGAGTATCGAAGGAGGAATTATTCATGAATATCCACCGTAGATTGAAAGGAGAAGCATACGACTGGTGGTTTACGAAAGAAAGTGATTTGACTAGTTGGAGAAAGTTTGAGTACGAGATTCGTTTTCGTTACGGGAATCCAAATAGAGATAGGGGTATTCGAGCACAGATTAGAGAACTGAAGCAGAAAAAGGGTGAGACGTTTATAGCATATGTAACAGAGGTAGAAAAGCTAAACCTATGTCTGCAACGTCCGTTTTCATCCAGAACACTTTTTGAGCTGATTTGGGAGAACATGCGCCCCTATTATCGCTCAAGGTTATATGTGTTGGACATTGACGATCTGGAAGCCTTAATTGGGGTCAATCATAAGATAGACGCTAATGACCCGAGTTTCTTCAGATCATCTCAGGGGAACAGGAATGAACTCCATCATTTAGGTGTCGAGGATTCATTTAGTGAGAATTTAGAAGAAACACCAGTAGTCAATACTTTAACCACGAATAACAGTTCTAGGAAATTTGCAACGAATTATATTCAACCCAAGTTATCGCAGCAACAGAAGACACCTGATAACCAGAGGGAACAGAAACAGCAACGGCATCAACAATCAAATAATAGCAGCGCGTTAGCGTGCTGGAACTACAGAAGGACTGGACTGGATTTAACTGGAGGGAATGTCGGGAACCAAAACGAATATTTTGCTATGTGTGTGGTAACCCTGGTAAAATCACGAGAAATTGCGATTAAAATCATGCTTTCTTTAACGGGAGAGGCATGCAGAACGTTGCCCGTCCAACAAACTAATTGCGGGGTGTTTGAAGGGGAATCCATTCACCTTGCTGTTAGAAGAAATTCCCGAACGACAATATTCGATTTTAGAAATTAAAGTTAATCCTAGTGTGTGTCCAAACATAAAAGTAAACATACTAGGAACAGAAGTAATTGCACTGCTTGACTCAGGAGCAGGAGTAAGTGTGATGAGTGCACTCAACATTGTGCAATCTCACGGGTACAAAATATTGAAATCAAACATCAAAATATGTACAGCAGACGACACCACACATACATGCTTAGGATATGCAAACATTCCCTACTTCTTAGGGACAGAGATAAAAGTCGTTCCCATATTGATCGTTCCAGAAAAAAGAAAACCACTAATTTTAGGAATGAATTTTTGGAAAGCATTTCAAATTCGTCCGATGATCACTTCCCAAAACAGGATTGAGGAGTTAGATTTAACATGGACATCAGATTTGAACGAAAAACCTGTTATCAACTTCCTTAGAGTTGAAGAGGATGTTTTGGTAGATGAAGATCCGATAAATTTTTCAGTGCACGTCATAAAGTTTAAAGAAGGGGATGAGCAAAACACATTGGCAACACAACCAGAAGAAGACGAAACGTTGGCAACTTTGAATTTTCCAAAAAATCCACATGAGGCTATCGAAAATTTAGAGACAGAACATGAACTAACCCCAACCGAAAAATGTCAACTGCAGGAGGTTCTCAGGGAATTCGCGTGTTCCAGTGAAGGTGAAATCGGGAAAACATCACTGATCGAACATGATATTGAAATAATTGAAGGTGCAAATATGAGAGAACTCCCTATGTATCGTTATTCTCCAAAAATATGGGAGAAAATCGAAGAGGAACTAGAACGCTGGACAAAATTAGATGTAATAGAGAAATGCGTAACCAGAGTACGCTAGTCCACTGGTTCCAGTCAAAAAGGCTAACGATTCAAGAAAAATCACGAAAAAGGATGCATACCCCATGCGAAATATGTCGGAAATTTTTCATCGGCTTCAGAAAGCCAAATACTTCAGTGTTGTTGATTTGAAAGACGCGTATTTTCAAATACCACTCAAAGAAAGTTCACGCGATTTTACAGCATTTCGTACCCCCAAAGGGAACGCCATTTGGGCTCAAAAATGCACCATTTACAATGACACGTTTGATGAATCGGGCAATCGGATTTGACTTAGAACCGAAAGTGTTCATATACCTTGACTACATTGTGATAGTCAGTGAAACTCTCGAGGAGCATCTCCTTCTGTTGGAGGAAGTCACTGTACAATTAAGGAAAGCAGGACTAACAATATTAGTTGAAAAAAGCCGATTTTGCCGGAAGCAGGTGCGTTATTTGTGATATTTACTCACGGAAAATGGACTCAGCATTGAGAGTTGCAAGCTTGAACCAATTCTGAACTATCCCAGACCAAAAACTGTTAGAGAGGTTCGTAGATTGATGGGACTCATGGGTTTCTATCAGAAATTCATTCCTCGCTATAGTCATCTCACAGCACCGATTACGGATTTATTGGAAAAAATCAATGTTCGGTTTAGTCATTTTACTCAGGTGTTCATTTGAATCCTGTATCTTTCACGTAGGGGAATTTACGTATTCTCGGCAACCTAAGCAGCGACGTTCTTTCTATAGCCGTTTTCTCTAAGAAACGCACACATATGCAGTATTGGTTTGTTTACAATCTTTTGCTGCCAGCTGCTCTAACAATTTCAGTCGAAAGAATTGTCAAAAACTGTTTTGAAACGCTTTTACAAAGCTCCAATCTTCTCTAGTGAGAGCGAGTATTGTCGGCAACCAGTTTTTCTTCGGCAACCGTTCCATTTGGACTGCATGTAAATCTGCTGTTCTATTATCGGCAACTCAAAATCAGCTACAATTTGTAGTGCGTGTGTTGCATTTCAAGAAAACCTTGCTAGATTGCTTTTTCTCAGTGGTAAAAATATAGTCAAATTGAAGCTGAAAGCATACATAATCGTTTGTATGCATTTAGCGAAGTGTTTTCGTAAGAAAATCCAGTGAAAATAGTGTTTCAATTTGGGTTGCCGAAAATAGTCGGTCATGCCGAAGCCGTCATTTCCCCTATTTCCCAATCTATAAACAAAAGCTACATCTGTTAGCTTGCTATAAAAGCTTTATATCTACAAGCTCACTTTTATCTTGCCATAAAAATCCCGACAAATGTACGTATCACGAAGCTTTTTGCTACATTGCATTGGAAACGAATTACTCTTTTTTAATTGCATTGAAATTCTTAATTAATTACAAGGTTCAAATACTAACCATAGTTATTCTAAACTAAACTAAAAATTGAAACGAAATAAACGCACGACGTTACAACACACATGTTTCATTACTTCCCGATCCGAGTTCTTTTTCCATTGCGATTGCGGCCACTCCAACAGGTCATGGACCCAGTTGGTTTTGTTACGGATCGTTAGCGGGAAGTGTTCGGGATCGTTTTTCGGTTGCTTTAGCTCGAGTCGGATTATTATTTTTCGCGAAAGTCGCGAGTGAGAAAACGGTAGTGTTTTTCCAGAACTTTCTCGTGGAATGGAGTGGGTAAGAGTTGTCAAGCTGAATAACTCTAATTACCCGGCGTGGTCCTTCTCCGTCACGGCGCTGCTTCGGTGAGAGCAGCTGTGGAAATACGTCGACCTGGAAGTCGCACTCAAGCTGCACCACAACAAAACGTCTCTGGGACAGAAAGTGACGCTGCTCAAGCAAATCATCAACCAAAATTACCGAGTGGGTGATGACATGGAAAGTTATCTTGCCGGCATCGAAAAGCATTACGCTCGTCTCTAGAATTCGGGCTTCGAGATGACCGAATGTTTGAAAGTGGCGTTGATCCTTCGTGGCCTCCCGGACGCGTTCGATCCGTTGACAACAGCGTTGAAGGCATAGACGAAGATGAGCTCACACTTAAGTTGGTTTAAGTAAAGCGCGTTGATGAGGCGGAAAAGCAGAAGCAGCAGAAAGGTGAAACGGAGGAGCAGGCGCTACGAGTTGGATCAAGCCAGGAGCAGCAAAAATCTGTGGAAGTTTCGTGCTACTATTGCGGTAAGCAAGGTAAGCAAACGGAACTGCAGAGCGTTCATTGCGGCGAAGAATAGTGGGGAGAAAAATCCGAAGGAGAAGAGCAAAGAAAGAGTGAAAATAGTGCGCGAAGACGACCCAGAGTTGTTTACGTTTATGTACGATCGGGCGATTTCGGCGCGAGTGCGTGGTTGGAGGCAATCAAACGAGGTGTGGACAAAGAGGTGTTCGTGCAGGTAGGAAGTGCGACCTATAACGCGGTTCCTTTAGATGAACTGGAAGATGACGTGCGCAACCAAAGCATCGAGTCGGAAGAAGAATTTTTCGGATGTGATGACGGCTCGGACGAAGGTGGCGATGGTAGTTTTCTAGACGTTGAGAACAAATCAGGTCAGGAAGAGTTAGGTGAAGTTCCTGGCGGCTTGCGACGTTGTGCCAGAACGAACCTCGGAGTGCCACCGGAAAGATATCGAAATACAATTGGATTAGCTGCAGCGGTGGCGTGTGAACCGGGAAATTATGCAGAAGCGATGGCTAGTCCTGAGAATGATAAGCGGAAGAAATGGCTTCATTACTGGAGAACGGTACCTGGGACGTCGTCGAGGTGCCTACAGGTAGTAGGGCCATCGGGTCAAGATGGGTGTACAAGCGCAAGTAAAGCGCCGACGGGACCGTCGTTCGTTTCAAAGCCCGGCTCGTCGCTCAAGGGTTTTGCCAGAAGTTTGGCAGCGAGTACGGCCAGGTTTTTACGCCAGTGGTAAAACAAACCACCTTCCGTGCGGTTCTCACAGTGGCTAGCAGCCGAAAAATGTTGGCATGGCACGTCTACATTAAAACAGCATATCTCTATGGCGAATTACAGGAGGAGATATTCATGTAACAGCCTCCTGGGTTCGAGACCGAGGAGCTTGTATGGGCTAAAACAGGCTGTCCGCGTGTGGAACCAAAAGATCGATGCAGTTCTGAAGGAGATTGGATTCCAACAGTCGAAGGCGGATCCATGTATTTATATGAAGAAGATCAACAGTCGCTACGTGTATGTGCTACTATACGTAGACGATCTCATCATCACCTGCAACACGGAGCAGGAATATCAAGCAGTGGTCGAGGTGTTAGCGTGGAACTTCAAGATCACCGAGTTGGGAGAATTTTCGTGCTTCTTGGGGATTCATATATTCATATGCTCTCAACGAGAAATCGTACATATAAAAAACACTCGTACGATTTGGAATGAAGAAGGCTAACGCATCACGGGTCCCGATGGCGAGTGGTTATCTACAACAACAGCAGGAGCAGAGCGATGAGCCTGCGGAGAAGCCTAATCGATGCGTTGTTGTATGTTGCCATAAACAGTCGTCCGGACATTTCAATCGCTACTTCTTTCCTTGGGCGGCGTGTATCCAAACCAAGGAAGGCTGACTGGATAGAGGCCAAAAAGGTGCTTCGGTATTTGAGGGGGACAATCAACCACGAGTTAAACCTAGGTGCTAACGAGGAACTGAAGCTGGAATGTTTCGTAGATGCTTGGGTGAAGTAAGGGACCGAAAATCCAATACTGGCTTTCTGTTCAAGTTTGGTGGTGGACTCATCGAGTGGTGTTGCCGAAAGCAGACCAGCATGGCGCTGTCCAGCACCGAGGCTGAGCATATCGCTTTGGCTGACTGTCTGCATGAGCTACAGTGACTGCGCAAGCTAATGGCTGATCTGGGTGTGTCCATGGCGTATCCCGTTGCAGTTCATGACGATAACCAGAGCTGCATTGCTCTCACTGCTACGGAACGCGCTTCACGAAAGTCGAAGCAAATTGACACCAAAAATATTTAATATTTCTTCGTGAAGGATCTTGTGGCAAACGGTGTCGTGTCCATCAAGTACTGCGCTACAGAACGTATGGAGGCGGACATCCTGACTAAGCCGCTGGCAGCAGTGAAGCTAGGGGAACTTCGGGCGGCTATCGGAGTAAAGTCTGTTGAAGTTGAGGAGGCGTGTTGAGCCCCCAAGCGGCGACAACTTCATCAACTAGAGAGAAACCATGATACTTATGTTTGTTATCGTCTGTATTACTTCCGCTGAATAAAACTGTCATTCCTTTTGTTGTTCACGTTCACGTTCTCCAACCTACGACAAATTCGATGAAAAACACAATTTCTGAGAGCAAGTAGGGGAAGTGTACCAGTAATGGTCGTAGGTTCCCATTTTTGCCACACCTCAGAAAACCGATTGAATTAAAATATTCATGCATTTTGTGATCGAAATGTTTATGTACTCCGATGAATATGACTTGTACCAACAAACTAAACACAACCAAACATCTCAAAATTGTAAACAACGTGAAATATCATCAAAAGGTGGCCAAAATAGGAACATGGTCAATGCTGGTGCGTTTCCCCTACATGAAAATTCACTGAATTTCTCTAGCTGTGGATCGGTAAGAAATAGTGATCCTAGAAATTTGTACATTCGAAGGGGTTTTTGACAGTTATTCCTAATTAGTATAATAATGAAACTATGTTAATGTAAAATTTTATCTAAGAATCATATTTTAATCTATTTTTTTGTAAGTTTATTTGTCGGGTTCAAATGTCCAGCCTAAAACCAGTATGTTTAAATAACAATAAAAGAGCATGGATTGCATAATTTGTGAGTTGCAGCCAACAACACAATACGTCGGAGTGTACGTCAACTGTGTTTAAATGTTTAATTGTTTGAAAATGATTAAAGAACGTAAAATGAACTTGGACGTAAACCATGCCGCATTTTGCTCTGAATGTTTGGTTTATAAATATATTTTTGAATAGAAGAAAAGCAGCTTGCCTTTCAATATGAAATGTAAATCAATTCGAACTATTAAGGGGTTGTCAACAAACTACGTAGATTTACGGAAAAACCTCCACTTTTAGTTTTATTAGCTGAAGCTCATATTGTAGAAATTTAAGCTTTTGATCAGTATAGTATCTCGGGATATATTGTTACTGATTGTTGATCACATTCTAGACACACTGCCGGTGTTGCTGTTTATGTCGAAGAATCAGTTCAATTCGACCTTCGTATCAACGAAGTTATTGTTGGTAATTAGTTCTTGCACAAATAAAAATTCTGAATTTTAATTGTGATGTAAACATTCATTCACGTAGACTTGTATTTCATTTAACGCAACCGAGCAACTTACAAACAATGTTGTTAACAAAGATGGGCTTTTGTATACAATATTTGATACATTCCATGAAATGTCTCAGAACTTTACATGATTTATAATGTAAACTTATATGATATGTGATGCTCCATTTATGTGCATCATTTACACTACTTTTTCGAACTGTGTGGGCATTACAGTTGGGCGTGGCATGTAAATGGGTAATTATGGTGTTTTGTATCACCCGCCCAGATCTAGTCAGCAGCGTTTTGTTGAGGTTTTAGAGAACTGGCTCGAGACATTCCTTGATTTTAGAAAATGAAATATTTTAGTTGTTGATTTTAATATTAATTGACGTGAATCTAGAATCGAATGATTTAACGCGTTTAGCTTACGCGTATTTCCAGGCACAGTAGAACTTTAATTGACCACGTTTCTTTTAAATTTGATTCTAGTTGTTCAGTTACGGACTGTACTGTTGTTGTGGGTAGTCGTGGGTAGTCGACGACTACGTAGCTCAAAACAGAAAAAAGTTTACAAAATAGTTCAAAAAAAGTTTACAAAATAGTTCAATGTTTACAAAATAGTTCCAATCCAGAAAAAAATATTTATACACGTATAAATGAGATCAATATTTCACCGTAAATTCTAAATAATAAAAATACACTGCACATAACTAAGTTACCTTCGAACAATTGCGCCTCTGTTTAACAAGTTCGGAGAAAACTTGAGAAATGTTAAAATTTAAATGAAAAATCTTAAAATTTGACATGGTGCGCCCCTTGTAGATAAGATCAGGGAATAATAAAAAAAAAATGAAATGGCTTGTGCCCCTGGCAGACATGTTTAGGTTACAATTGATAAAAATCTGCGCCCCTGATAAACATGCTCAAGGATAAATTGAAAAATAATAATTTTGAAATGGCTTAGCCCTGGTAAACAAGCTAAGGGAAAAACCATGATATTTACTGTCAAAACATTGGACACACAATCCATTACCATAAAATCACAACGAAATTCATGGTTCACAACAATCAAAATCATGGTATTTGAGAATTTTAAAGTAAAAAGAGGGGTTATTAAGCACCTTAAAAATACAAAAAAAAAAGTGTTTTTTCTCCAAAAAAAATTTGATCTCATCACACTAATTACAATTGCATGAGAATTGAACCGTTAAAAATCGAAATTTATTATTATTATAATGTACTTGAAATTTAACATAAAAATCATTGTTTTATTATAATTTTTTTCAGGTGCGCCCCTGATATACAAGGAAACAGAAAAAAAAACTTAAATTTGAATTGGTAAGCAAATTTAGGCATCAATTGAAAATATGTTAAATTTGAAATGAATTGCGCCCCTGAAAAGAAAATTAATTAAAAATGGCCAGCCCTCTTGGTAGACAAGTTCGTGGAAAAAAACATGTTAAAATTAAAATAGTAGTTAACATATTCAGGAAAAAATTGATAAAAATCTTCAAATTTAAAATGGCTAGCGTCCCTAATAAACATGTTCAGGGAAAAATTGAAAAAATATACATGTAAGAGAAAATCCATAAATTTGAAGTAGCTTGCGCCCCTGGTAAATATGGTTAGGGAGATGTTAAAAAATGTTAAATTTGAAATGCCTAGTGTCTCTTCTTTCTTCTTCTTTTTTCGCTAATCAAGCTTATTGCTTATCGCATATTAGCTTATTGCGTGCTCTCAACTTAGTGTTCTAAATGCACTTCCACAGTTATTAGTTGAGAGCTTTCGATGCCAATACTGCCCATAAAAGCATAACTGTCCCATATGAATAGGAAATCAAGCAAATATGGGACAATGATGCGAGTATCGGCAGAATACCAATTTGTATATTGTGTGGCAAGCACAATGATACTCTATGCCCAGGGAAGTCGAGAAAATTTCCAACCCGAAAGATTCCCTCGAACGGACTGGGAATCGAACCCGCTGCCTCCGGCTTGGTAATAACGTGCCTTTACTAGGCTATGAGGCCTTTGCCTAGTGTTGACAGAAAAATAAAAAATAAATTAATTTAAAATGGCTTGTGTGCCAAGGTGCCAAGGTGGTTGGTCAAGGTTAGTCGGTGACTATCCTTATATGAAAATATCAAATGAATAATTTTCACCTCTAATTATGAAAAGGGGGGAGGTGAAAATATCATATGAAATAGTAACACCTCTAATTATGAAAGGGGGGGGGGGGTGAAAATATCATATGAAAAATTTACACCTAAAATTATGAAAAGTGGGGACCAAGATGAAAATATCATATAAAAAATTGTCACCTCCAAATATGAAAAGGGGGACCAAGATGAAAATATCATATGAAAAATTGTCACCTCCAATTATGAAAAGGGGGACCAAGATGAAAATATCATATGAAAATATTTCATCTCCAATCAGTGCGTGGTTGTGGATAGCCGTGGGTAGTCGACGACGTCTACGTAACTCCAAACCGAAAAAAAGTTTACAAAATAGGTCAAATAGAGCAAACCAATCCAGAAAAAAAAACTTTATACACAATTTGGAATGGCTGCACCCCTGGTAAACATGCTAAGGGAAAATTGATCTAAATCGTTAAATTTGAAGTGCCTAGCGCCCTTGATATACACGTTCAGGGAAACAGGAAAAGATAAATTATAAATTTGAATTGGCAGCGCCCCCGCTAGCACCTAGTAGACAAATTCATGGCAATTTTTTTATATTAAATTTAAAATGTCTTTTTAACATGTTCAGTAAATAATTGATGAAAATCTTCAAATTTTAAATGGCTCGGCCCCTAATAAACATGTTCAGGGAAAAATTGAAAAAAAATATACATGTCAGGGAAAATCCATAAATTTGAAGTAGCTTGCGCCTCTAGCAAACATGGTCAGGGAAATGTTTAAAAAAAGATGTTAAATATGAAATGCCTAGTGCACAAACTTAGACACAAACTTTTCCAGACGGATCGTTCAGCTGACCATAGATCTTTTTTGTAAGCCTTGCGAGCCGACGTCTATTCCAAGACTTTCCTGAGCTTGGCTAGATAGGAATTCCACCAGTGGTTGTCATTTATACGGCTGGGAGCAGGTCACTCTTTAGTGGCTAGGTCATCTGACTAGAATAGTGTGACTGCGAACAGATGTAACATTAGCTGCCCAATTAGTTTTGACAGAATCGCTAATATTGTAATTTTATTTTGCTAGATTTTGAAGGGTTGCCACTCAACCGGCAAAACCGGGAGAAGAGGGAATTCGATGTCTCAGAATTATAAATGCTATTTACCCAATCCTGTCGTCATCTATACTACTTTTCACAACATTCACATTTACGTTAATGTCTTGTAGCCAAAAAGATATTCCCATTTAGTGGTCAACGTGAACAGCAAGGTAAATAGTACCCCTTAAGTATGAATGGAATTTCACGTAATGTTTACGTGATTTTGAAATTATATTTACTAAAAAATTATCTTTACCTTCCCTTTCGTTCCATATTTTTTACTAATATTGGAATGGATTTACACGAAATGTCAACCTGATATTTAAGTGACGTTTACGGGATCAAACAATTCTATTTTTTTTCCATGTTGGCCAAGAAAGGTATTTTTTAACATTTTTCGATATTTTTTCAATCATACGTCAAGCATTTCTCTATTCTCTGTCTAGATTTCATTAAAAAAAATTAACACTGCATATGTCGTTGCATCCAAGATTTGATCAGGAACATTGAGATGGAATATCCGTTTGCGCTGTCTGCTTCAGTATTATGCCTCTGAAATGGAAATAAATCCAATTATATGTGCGGTTTTCCATTATGTAAAATAATTTGATTAAAAACTGAGCTGGCATTCGAAGGTAATAACACTCTGACTTGCGATTGTAGAATAAAGTATATTTCAGTTTCAGTTAGTTTTATTAAATAACCAATTGCGCAGATAGAATTCAATATTGTTTATGCTTAATCTTTTCCAAGTCCTATGTTGATATGTTGCTTCCTGTTGTTTACGAATCGACCCGATACCATGTGGAAAAAGTCACACGCAATCGATTATGCTTATTGCAAGTATGCTAAGCTATGCAAACAATCATTTCATTAATTGCGCCGTCTGCGTGCGTTGTTGATCGCCTTGCGCTTGACCTAGTAAACATGTTTATTGTATTTGGGATTTCTTAGGAATGTTTATTTGAGACCCGGTGGAAATGCTTGGAATACATTTATGTCTTTTTGATTTACAAGTTTGTTTTTCGTTTATGTTGCGCATCGACACTTTTAACGGAAATGATTGCGTCTTAATCAAACTGTTTTTCAATTGGTTTGCGCATCCACCACACGCCCTATTTATTTTTATTAAAAAAATATAGTTAAAAAAATTTTTTTTATTTGCGATACTACGTAATTGATTTTAATTTTTCATTTTGTTTGTTCTTGTTTTTGAATCTTAGAAGATGGAAAAAGCCTTTTTGAGCTGTAACCTAATTTAAAAATATAGGACTCTCTCAAAAGGGCATAAAAAAACCAACTTATCTTTTCATAATTATTGTACAATAGTTTGACAATAGTTAGTAATTCTACAATACATGATTTTTGTTATTTTCTAAAATGCATCCACTACACGCTTCATCTGTTATAAATGGTTTTATTCTTTGTTTATGAATCAGATCTGTTTTGTTTTCAAATCGAACATTGGGATCTTTATAACAGGAAATGGTCAAAAATATTTTTTATCTAATTTTGAATTTGTTTCATTTTTGATCAACACTAGTTGTCCTGGCTTATATACTTTGTGATTCAAATTACAATTATACTTCTGTGTTCGTGATTGCTTGTTTTGTAATAATTTATTTCTCGCTATTGTTTTAACGTTCGTTTGATTCCTGCATGTCCTGCAGTGGGATGCATATGAAAATCACTCATTTCGTTAAATCATCGTTTATAATTACGATGTTATTTTTGATAATATGTATCGTTGGCATGCCTTTTAATAAATCATTTTCATTTATTTCTTTATAATTTTTTTGCGCATTTTTCTCATACAATTTCATTACGAGCTCGTTTATTTTGTTCTTTTTACAAATTCTTACCTGACTTTCCATTATTCGCCGTAGCTGAGTTAATGTCTTTGCTTCCCTTTTTGAAAATTGTATTTCTTCTGTTATATCATTATCAATGATAATTTCGAATAATTTCGAATCAAAAACATTGTGGCCATTCAATGTCTTTGATGTATCACTTAGTTCGTCATCAATAATTTTCTTTGATTGCATTCTTGAAGTTGCAAGAATATTTTCACTTATTTTACCATTAATCTCCTTGAGCTCATTTACGGATATACGGGACAATGCATCTGCTACTGTATTTAATTTTCCTTGCAAATAAATTATATCGAAATCATATTCTTCGAGAATTAATCTAAATTTAGTTATTCTACTCGAAGGATCCTTCATAGAAAATAAGTAAACTAAAGGTTTACGATCTGTACAAATTTCGAATTTTCTTCCATAGAAATAAGGTCGAAAATGTTTAATTGACCAAACTATAGCTAAAAGTTCTTTCTCAATTGTTGCATAATTACTTTCTGCTTTATTTAAAGCTTTACTTGCGTATGCTATAGGTATTCCGTTTTGGTTTGATAAAACAGCTCCTATGGCAAATCCAGATGCGTCTGTGTGTAATACAAATACATTATTTTGTAAAAATCAGGATCATCAAGAACTGGTGGGTTAATGAACTTTTCTGTCAATAGATCAAATGAAGATTGACATTCATTGTTCGATTTGAATGTTACATTTTTTCTAGTTAGTAAATTCAATGGCATTCAAATTTTAGCAAAATTTTGTATGTGCTTTCTGTAATAATTTACAAATGCTATTAAACGTTTAACTTGATCAGCTGTAGTAGGGACCGGCCACTGTTTAATGCATTCTATTTTTGCTGGATCAGGTTTAATTCCTTCGGCTGAAATGAAATGTCCAAGATAAACTAATTCCCTTTTAAGAATACTACATTTAGTAGGATTCAGTTTAAGGTTTACTTTTCGTAGTCTTTCAAATATTAAAATTAAGTTTTTGTTATGTTCCGCCAATGTTTGACCAAAAATGATTAAATCATCTAAATAAATTAAACATTTTTCTAAATTAAGACCTGACATAGCAACTGTAATTAGTCTTGAAAATGCAGAGGGACTTATTTTTAGACCCATTGGAAGCCTCGTCATTTGATATTGTCCTGTGGAGGTTGAAAACGCCGTAATCGGTCTGTCTTTCGGTTTAAGTTCACATTGATAGTATCTATGTAAGTTTGTTTTGATAGTAACACTGCTCATTCGCAGCCGGTTTCTGATTGTTTTAGTCCATTCAAAGACACTTCACTGAAGTTATTCGTGTACCTCTGTAAACTCTAGTTTTGTGAATTTACGTGGAAAGTGGAAATCAGTTGATTCGTGTTGACTTTATTTAGTTTTACCGTATATTTGGTGTTGTGAAATTGCCAGTCATCCATAGAATTTTCTGTTTGTTGTGCTAGTGGTATTGCAAAAACCACCTTTCGATCGTTCGTCTAACATTCGACGCGCCACCTACATCTGGATTTAGTAATCTGCTTATTGGGCATTTACGCGTATAGGGCATTAATTCCGTTCAACGATATGACCAATACAAGCAACAATCAATACGAAACTAACGATTTAAAATTGACTCACTACTTGACCAGCCTATTGGTCCCGAGCAAACGATTAACGTACCCCATTCTAGTCAAAATTCTAGTACTACGCAATGTTTGTTTTGATTCGCTATGAAAGTTTGACAGATAAAATGAGGGGTTATTGGTTTTTCCTATGTTTCGAGGGGTGAATCGATTAGCTTGGGACCGAAGAGAGTACCAGAGCTGAGCCAAAAAGTTGAGCACGTTATTTCGGGACCTTCTAGTCTTAGAGTTACCTCTATGGTACAAGTGCGTGCGACCACTGTGCCAAAACAGTGAAACCGGACAAAGACCACATCGAATGTATGGGGTTCTGCGACCAAGTGTATCATGTGAGATGCATTAACTTGAACTTGCCGTTCGTCAGGATTCTTCGCGAGAAAATCAATTTGTTCTGGATGTGTGATGAATGTAGCAAGTTGATGAAGTACGCCCGATTCAGAAACAATGTTTCATCCCTCGGTAACGTAATTTCGACGGTGATAGGCAGTCAGCTGACCGGCTTATCCGAGCTGAAAACCGAAATGGCCAAAAACAACAATCAGGTCGCTCAACTCACTCACATAGTTAATGCTGCTACCCCAGGTACACCTACTATCATGATCGCCCCTCAAAACGCCGTCGAAGTGATACGGAAACACCGACTAAACCGACTACTGGAACAAGAGTCATTGGAACTAGCGATACGCTCGCTGTCAATGCTCCATCAAGCCTGTTTTTGGTTTACCTTTCTCGGTTTCCCTCCAGTGTTACGAGAGATGTGGTTGAGAAACTTGTTCGTGATGGACTGCGAACGACTGAACCAGTTAAAGTCGTCTCTTTAGTGAAAAAAGGCACCGACCCACTATCGATGAACTTCATCTCCTACAAGGTCGGCATTCCAATGAAACTAAAAGAGAACGCTTTGAACCCTGAAACTTGGCCAAAGGGGATTGTATATAGAGAATTCGAGGATACTCAGGCGAAAAACAATGTGTGGCTACCTCCTGATATCCCAGCACTCCCTGCTGTTCCAGAGACTATTCCGGGTGGCTCTCCAACCGGCACACCGTTTGGGACACCAGCACCTCTCGATATGCCAGCCCCTTTAGGTACACCCAGTATAACAGTCACCCCTTAATCCCCTCATCTGACGAATCAACAATGCCCCCGAGATGCACCGTAGAAAGTCTGATGGAAGCCCTCGATCGCCCCAACACAGTCCCGCCTACCACCGCCTTCGTTCAACATAGTCGTCTCGGCCCTGTAGTTGGTGGTGGAAAGGGGGTCTTCCACCATGCTTGCATAGGCAAGTACCTCTGTGATTTAAGTTTATCGTTGCGTGATGAGTTCTCCCATATTCAGGTTATTCTGACCCCGGTCCAAAGCGAATTTTCGCTGATGCCCTCTGAAAATCTATTGAGGCAAATTACTTCTCACCCAGGACGCAACGTAGAAAGCATTTTGGGAGTCCCCAGTTCCTCTAAATCAGTCGCGCCTATTGCAGTCAGCGTTCATCCAAGTCGTCCTGGCCCTGAGTTTAGATGTGGATTGAGGGTCTCCCAGCTTACTATATTAGGCAAGTACACACTTACTAGCGAACTTTCACTGCCTGATGATGATCATAATTCCAGTGCCTTCAACTCACCTCAAACATCTGCCAGTCGGCAACATGGAGCCACCACAGTCTACTGCACTCCGGGACGCATTCTTGCCGTCCGCCCTGAGGAAGCCCCTATTCCACTCATCGCAGTCGAGTCCCTCCTGCCAGCAACCAGCAGTCGTCCCAGCCCTGCGTTTGAGATGGGAGAAGGGGTCTTCCACATTCCTGTTATTGGCAAGTATGATCAACCGACGAATATATTATCGCCTGAAAGTCTCTTGGTTTCCAGCGGCCCTACTCGAACATCCTTCCTCCGTCAAGTGACATCTACCAGCTCCCAAATGTAACTACACGCTGAACCTTCCATTGGTCCCGAACAGCGGAGGTCGGACATAACGATTTACTATCAGAACGTTGGCGGTATGAACGGCCTCGTGGAAGATTATCATCTGGCCGTCATGGATCACTGCTACGACATTTTAGTTTTGACCGAAACATGGCTCAATTATCGAACCATTTCAAACTATGTCTTTTGTGCTGGCTACGAAATATTTCGCTGCGATCGAAACACGAATAATAGTAGGAAAACTACTGGAGGAGGCGTCCTTATCGCAGTTAATTCCAAGCTGAAAGCAGAAGTTATCGAGGACGATTCTTGAAACAGGGTTGAACAAATGTGGGTGGCTATTCAACTTGGTGATCGTCAATTGCTTCTCTGTGCAGTGTACATTCCTCCAGATCGAACCCGTGACTTGGAGCTTATTGACGCACATTGTCGATCCGTCTTGGCCGCTTCAGACAAAGCAGACCCTTCCGACGAAGTTATTGTTCTTGGCGATTTTAACCTACCGGACATTGCGTGGACTCCAACCCATAGTGGTTTCTTTTGTCCTGATCACGAGCGTTCATCTTTCCACGTAGGAACCATCCAGCTCCTGGACAGTTATAGTACCACAATTCGGTCACAAATCAATGGCCTGTTGAATGAAAACAACCGCACCCTGGATCTCTGCTTTGTGAGTGCTCGTGATACAGCTCCTTTCCTCTCCACGGCACCCGAACCTCCGCTAATATCATTACTTCCGCGGCCAGTAATGTTCCTTTGATCAACCAAACGCTCAGCATGGTCGAAGCCACTACAGATACGATTTCCAGAGCAGCATCTAAACTTAAGACTTCAACTAAGGCTGGACCCGATGGTGTTTCGTCGATTATTCTTAAAAAGAACACCACTTGTCTTTTAGATCCACTGCGCCGCATATTCCAGCTCTCTCTTTCCAGCGGCATCTTTCCGTCTTGCTGGAAGACTGCGGATATGTTTCCTGTTCATAAAAAGGGAAGCAAACGCGACGTAAAAAACTATCGGGGAATCACGTCGCTGAGTGCTGTATCAAATTTTTTTGAATTGGTTGTCATAGAGTCCCTAAATGCGCATTGCTAGCAATATCTAAGTACAGATCAACACGGATTCATAACTGGGCGTTCTACAACTACGAACCTGCTGTGCCTAACGTCTTACATCACAGAGAGTTTGATTGCTTGGACCCAAACGGACGTTATCTACACAGATCTTACGGCAGCCTTCGATAAGCTGAACCACGAAATTGCGATTGCTAAGCTTGATTGGCTAGGGATCGGTGGAAATCTTTTGAGATGGTTTCGTTCATGCCTCATGGAGCGCCAATTGACAGTAACTTTGGGTACTTGTCGCTCAGCAAGCTTCTGCGCAAAGTCCGGTATACCTCAGGGTAGCCATCTGGGACCATTGGTATTTCTCCTCTACTTCGACGACGTTCACTATGTTATCACAGAGCCACGATTATCGTTTGCAGACGATCTGAAAGTTTTTCTACGCATCCGCTCATTCGCCGACTGCCGTTCTCTCCTAAATTAGATTGATATCTTTGCTGACTGGTGTAGTCTAAACCGACTGGTGGTCAACCCAGCTAAGTGTACAGTTATTACTTTCTCACGCAAGAAACAACCGATTATTTTCAACTACAAACTACTAGGCACGACTATCGAACGGTTGCACTGCGTGAAAGACTTAGGCGTTTTTCTAGACTCAAAGCTGACATACTCACACCATATATCCTATGTCGTCGACAAAGCGTCCAGAACGCTTGGCTTTGTCTTCAAGATTACTAACAACTTCACGGACATTTACTGCTTGAAATCGCTCTATTGCTCTCTCGTACGATCTACGTTGGAATACTGCTCTGCTGTCTGGAGCCCGAACTACAATAATGGGGCCGAGCGAATTGAATCTGTTCAACGACGTTTTCTTCGCTTCGCGCTCCGTAAGCTGCCTTGGAGATACCCACTTCGTCTTCCAAGCTACGAGAATCGCTGCCAATTGATCAATATCGAGCCCTTACGTATCCGAAGAGATGTTTTCAGAGCCTTAACCGTCGCCGATACTCTGCAAGGAAGAATCGAGTGCGAAGCAATTCTGCAACAAGTGAACATTAATGTTCAACCTCGATCACTACGCAACAGTCTTATGCTGAGACTTCCACTTCTTCGAACTAATTATAGCATAGGGAGCGCTATTTACGGCTTGCAGCTAGTGTTCAACCGAGTAGCGTCGATTTTCGATTTCCACTTGACACGGAATATGCTTCGCCGAAGATTCTCTGCCTTTTTTGCTGACCGAAGGCGCTTGATGCCCAACAGCTAAGTGTAAAATTTAAGACTTATAAATTTTTAGTAACTTGACAATGCTTTCCTAGTTATTTTCGTTTGTAACTGTAGTAAGTGTAGTATATGTATGTCGTCTGTATAATCTGTACTTTTTTTACAACACATCATTGGGACTATTTCTAGTCTGTTGATGCAACCATAACAAATAAACAAATAAACCTTGAGAAAGGTCCAAATGAGTAAAGTATTTTGCTCCTGCTAAAGAATCAATAACATCTTCTATATTTGGTAAAGGAAATTTATCGTCTTGTAATTGTGAATTTACCTTTCAATAACAAGTCTCCACTTCTTTGAATCGTTTGTGGATTTTTTCGGTACTAATAAAATAGGACTGTTCCATTCAGATTTTGCTTCTTCAATTATATTATCTTTTAGCATTTCATTAATTTGTTTTTCAATTTCCGGGATGTTCTGAGGCATAACCTCTCTGATCATGCCTTCTTTCGGAAGGGAAGTAAAGTCCCCGGCTCATGAGTTGATGGGTCGATAGGTAGGGTCCAGGTGTGGGAGCTGCCTCCCTGGTGTCGTTAGCATTGGTGCTCAGCACGGAAAACAAGATCGACGGAAAACAAACCAAAGAAAAAAAAACCGCTCAACCCTGATATACGACCTTTGCGACAACTTCAATATGACAATTCTAAACACTGGGGAAGCAACACGAGTGGCCAAACCTCCAGCAAGAGAAAGTAGATTAGACCTCTCCCTCAGTTCGTTGACTGCGCTCTTCAAGCACAGACGAAACGCGTTTCGGGTGGTTCCGTTCCCAAACGACCTCTCACTCTGTGGTGGAATAAGGATTGCACCGACGCAAACAGCGAGAAGTCCGCCGCGTTTAAACGCTTTCGCAAACACGGTAAGGTCGGGGACTTCGAGAGGTACACCGACCTCGAGAAAACTTTTAAGGGCATGATGAAAGCCAAAAAACGCGGTTACTGGCGTCGGTTCGTCGATGGTTTGTCACGAGAGATTTCCATGAATCTGGAATATCGGCAGGAGAATGCGAAACGCGTCATCACCGGTCAACGAAGATAAGGAGTACTCAGACAGTTGGATATTCAGCTTCGCGCGGAAAGTATGCCCGGATTAGATGTCGGTTCAAACCAACGTTCGTGATCGACCGTCGGGTAACGAAATAGACTCCCTGTTTTCGATGTTGGAATTCTCACTTGCTCTCCTTTCATGTAGCAACTCAGCTCCAGAAATGGATATAATCAAGTTCAACTTGCTTAAAAATCTCCCAGACGTCGCGAAGAGACGCTTGTTGAACTTATTCAATCAATTTCTGGAGCACAACATTGTTCCGGATGACTGGAGGAAAGTAAGAGTTATCGCCATTCGAAAACCCGGTAAACCCGCGTCGGTTATAACTCGTACCGTCCCATCGCGATGCTGTCCTGTATACGGAAATTGTTGGAGAAAATGATTCTTTTTCGTCTAGACAAATGGGTCGAGTCGAATGGTTTACTTTCAGATACGCAATTTGGATTTCGAAGAGGCGAAGGAACGAGCGACTGTCTTTTTTTTTATCTAGTTCGTTTATTTGTAAGGCTCAATCGTGTTAGCTTTACGGGGCCGAAAATTCATTGTTCTTTGTTTGTAACAAAATTCACTCTAGTAGGAGTTGGGCCGAATACTCGCGGCTTACTCGAGGTTAGAGGGGTACATTGTCGAAGGATAGGAAAAGGGGAGGAGCTTGGGGCAGGGTTTCGTTGTCTCATCAGAGTGATGTCGCCATTATGAACGGTAGGGTGGTTCTAGATTCGTCTACGAGCGACTGTCTTGCGTTGCTTTCAACTGAAATTCAACTGGCCTATGCGCGAAAACAGCAAATGGGTTCAGTTTTCTTGGACTTTAAGGGGGCTTTTGATTCTGTTTGTATCGATGTCCTTTCGGATAAACTCCACGATAGTGTGCTTTCACCAATTATGAACAACTATTTGAGTTACTTGTTGTCTGAGAAATATATGAGCTTTTCTCATGGAAACTCGACAACTTCACGAATTAATTACATGGGTCATGTTTAAGCTCCCGTATGTAGCAGGGCTCATGTTTAAGCTCCCGTATGTAGCATTTTTATGCAAAAGACATTGATGGTTGTCTTGATGAAAATTGCAGATGACGGCGTTGTGTCCGTTACAGGGCCAAGTGCACAGGACCTGCAAGGACCACTGCAAGATACCTTAGACAATTTGTCTACTTGGGCTATGAAGCTGGGTATCGAATTCTCTCCGGAGAAAACTGAGTTGGTTGTTTTTTTTCTAGGAAGCATCATCCTGCACAGATACAGCTTCAGCTAATGGGTAGAACAATCACTCAAAGGATATCTTTCAAGTATTTAGGTGTCTGGTTCGATTCCAAATGCACATGGGGAAAACATATTGCGTATCTGAAACAAAAATGCCAGCAAAGGATTAATTTTCTTCGTACAATTACTGGAAATTGGTGGGGAGTGCACCCGGAAGATCTGATCAGCTTGTACCGAACAACCATCCTTTCGGTTTTAGAGTACGGCAGCTTTTGCTTCCAATCCACAGCAAAAACACACATCCTGGAGCTGCAACGGATTCAATACCGTTGCCTTCGTATTGCGCTAAGCTGTATGCACTCGACTCATACGATAAGCCTCGAAGTACGCGGGTGTTCTCCCACTGACAGATCGTTTCGCTGAGCTGTCTTTCCGGTTTCTCATCCGTTGTGAAGTAATGAATCCTTTGGTAATATAACACTTTGAGAAGCTGCTCAACCGAAATCTTCAAACAAAATTCATGAGTTTGTACTATGAGTACATGACGCTGGAGGTTGGTCCTTCTTCATTAATCTCCAATCGTGTTTGCTTTCAAGCCTTCTATAGTTCCTCTGTAAATTTTGATCTGACCATGATGCAAGAAATCCATGGAATACCAGATCACCATCGGTCGATGGTTGTTCCCTCAATTTTTGCAATCAAGTACCACCATGTAAGTAACGATAAAAGATTTTTCACAGATGGGTCAACCATAAATGCTTCCACTGGATTTTGTGTATTTAATCAATTTCCTAGCGCCTCCTATAAACTGCAGAAACCATGCTCCGTATACGTTGCGGAACTCGCAGCCATATTTTACGCAGTAGAGCGAATTGCCTCACTACCTTCTGACCATTATTTCATTTTTACGGATAGTCTTAGCTCATTGAAGGCTATTCGTTCAATGAGGCCGATGAAGCACTCCTCGTATGTCCTGCCTGAAATACGATCTAAACTGAGTGCTTTATCTAACTGCTCCTATACTATCACCTTAGCATTGCTCAATTCCGGGTAATGAGAAAGCGGACTCATTGGCTAAGGTGGGCGCTATGGAAGCCGATATTTTTGAGCGACAAATCGCCTTCAACGAATTTGGGAAGATGGTTACACTCTATTCTTGCACAGGTGTCAAAAAAACCATGGTTCAAAGGGTTGGACATGAGCCGCGACTTTATACGCGTTATATCAAGACTTATGTCCAATCACTGGTCGTTAGACTCGCACTTCTATCGAATTGGTCCTCAGGCAGCAATTTATGTGGGTGTGGCAGTCGTTATCACGATATCGAGCATGTTGTTCGGTCATGTACCTTACACCGTGTTGCCAGATCTGAGTTATCCACATCCCTCAGGGCCCGAGCCGTCATCTTGGATTTCAAAATGGCATCAGACATTGATTTCCGGTATATATACGTCATCCCGATTTTAAAAATACCCATATTGAAGAATATTTGGCATTATTTCCCAGTTTTCCAATTACCTGAAGCCGCCATATTGGATTTCAACATGGTTTCAGACATTGATTTCTGGGCTCTAGATATCACCCCGATTCTGGAAATACCCATATTGAAAGGTGATCGCGGACGGGAGAGATCCCTACGTTGTGTTTATTTGTTCATCTTTCAATTTTTGATCCCGATCGAGACGGACAGTAATGAAAAGCACCGATTGTTCGGCCGTCCTGCCATGGCATAGGCATGCGAGAAACTGTTTATTGTTTTGTATAAGGTTTTGTAGACTGTAGTATCGATCAGTGTGTAAGGTAAATGTACATATATATGACGTTGTACAAACAAAGGGTATTAGACAGTTTTTCCCAGTTTTTTCTATAACACACGCCCTCTGAGTCAGAGTCTAGATCATCAACTGGCAAAATGGAAAACGTGTTACTGTTTTTTGGTGTGGTCTGAGAAGATGAAGCGGTATTCTTCAAGAGTTCTGCTATTGTTCTCTTGGAGCGAGTTTGCAAAAACCGCTTAATTTTTTCTCCCTGCTGTTTATACCTCGGGCAGTCAGTCAGGGTATGCAGGCTCTCCTTGCAGTACACGTATTTTGGAGGAGCACAGCAAGGGCCCTCTTGATGTTGCTCGCCACACTGATCGCAGCGTGGTTTGTTCGAGCAGTAGTCCGATGTGTGACCAAGTTGTTTACATTTAGAGCAGTTCATTATCCGAGGTACAAACAGACGTACAGACAGTCGAACCTTGCCTATAGCGACGTAGTGAGGTAACGCTGAACACGAAAAGGTCACACGAAACTAGTTCGACATGGAATACGATTTTTTTTAGCTTACGATGGATACTGACTGGCATTTGAAGGCAGTCCAATTTCTTCACCTTCGGCAAAGCACGGTTTTTAAAGATTCCGAAGGAATCGGGACCCATGAAATCATCACTAGCTTCGGTGACCACTCCTTCAATTTCTACCTCACTACTGGGTATGTAGACTCGGTATTCCAATTAAAAAAGCTCGCACGCAACAATTTGGTTAGCCTGCTTCCGGACATCAACGGTAACGCGCAGTTTTATTGGTGTTACCTTGAAAATATCGGCAACGGCCGAAAAATGTGGTTGTTAGATCCTTAGAGATCCTCGGAATGTTCAAAGGTTTTTGTTTGGGCCGGAAAAAAACAACCCATGAGCCTTTCGAGGCTTCTGGGTAAGTCTTTAGGCGGGGGAGCGCAGAGGTGTTCGGGGGCAATGGTGTGGGGGGTGCAGGTGGACGAGGAGGAGATGGTGGGGGAGAGGGTTGTGTGATACCTTTTCTTGGGATATGCTCCAGTATTTTTGCTGGAGAGCGAATCAAATGGAACGTCAAGGGTTTCCATTTCCACAACTTCTTCGAGACTTTCGTGTGAAGTGGAATTAAGAGCCTTCGTCGTCTGAGATGGAAAGCGACCATCCCCGCCTTTATCATTTTCATCCATTGCGGTTAAATATCGCTGCAATGGTGTTTTTTTGTAATTTTTTTTTACAAATAATTGCAGTTATTTCAAATAATATCAAAAATAGAAAAAATATTTATATATATATATATATATATATATATATATATATATATATATATATATATATATATATATATATATATATATACAGGGTGTTTGGTTCCGGGTTTTACATATTTTCAGGGTAGATAGGGCTCCTAAAGTTATGAAAAAATCCCCATGAAACATAGGGGTCGGAAATGACTGCTAAGTGAGTTATTCAACATTTTATGTTTTTTTGTATTGCCGACTTTGGTTAGCTATATTTTTTTAATCTTAATGTGGTTTTCTGATTTCCAACATACCAAATGAAAGATTAAAGTCTTAGCTATCAATACTTTTTGAATAAAAACTCGATTAAAGTTAACTATCATACATTAAAATTCAAAAGTATGTTGAAAGTACCAAAAAAACTGGTAAAATTTTCATACATTTTAGTGTTTTTGAGTTGAAAATTTTCATTTCTGTTTATTTAGTTGTTCTACAAAACAGTTTCCATGCAGTTCCCCTAGATTTGTGTCTTTGGTAGTAATTTGTGCATATATTGTCTTTGTGCTGTGCACTTCGAGTTCTTCTGACATTTCGATGTACTGTTTAGTGGATATGTACTCGAAACGTAGTTTTGTGATATTTTTATCTGTTTGTTCAACTGCCAGTTATAATATTCTCGTGGAGTTGTTATGGTGTTTCCATAATCTAGAGCAAGACTAGCTCTCTTTGCCATTCGCATGAGAGTGCCACCAATGGCATCACAGGGACCTTTTCCATGAGACGTTGCATAAAAATGCCATTCTACTTCTAGTCCATGCTTTGACTAAATCTACACAGACTAGCAAAGTTTTTTTTTTTTTTTTGTATTGTGATGCTGCCCCATCTGACATAAAAGTAATTTTAGAAAAATCTATGATTGTTTAATAAAATCTATCATTTTTGAGATGAACAACTGAACTGCAACTGTATCGTGAGTCATTACTTCTGGTATGATAATGAAGCTAACATTTTCAAGTTTATTGTCTTTCTTATAATAAACTTCAAATGGATGTATTGTTGCTTGAGAATTATTCCAGTGATATCCTTGAGCAGCGTTTGGATAATGAATGAATAATTTTCAGAAAATCACAAATTGCTAGAATTTTGCCTTCTTTTAATGATTCTTTTTTTATTTCTTAGAAAAGATGACTGTTGCTTGTAAATAAAGTCATGAGTTATAAGTTTGTTAATTTTATCAATGAGATACGGAACAAATTCATCACAGGCTTGATAATCGTTTCCAAATTACAACGATCAGTATTCAGCCACTGTTGAAACACAACATCTTGTTTGTCATTTGATTCTAATAGCAAAGTAAGTTCCTCTTCAATATGTTCATTGGAAGCACACTTTTCGCAAGCACGGAAAAGCAATCAGTTGTTCTAGTAGAAATATTACAAATTATTATAATTATTAATAATTTTACTACAACTTGTCTTCACAACTTTCGTTATCAGATTGACTGCTGCCTGTATGAAATCAACCTTAGTTTTATAGTGCTCATAGGTAGAATGAAGTGGTAGGTATATAATGTTAATGGTTTAGGTATAAATAACAGAAGGGCATATAGAATTATGGATGCGATACGTTGACTTCCCAAATCGTTGTTGATTCGAAAGAAGATCTCAATTTAAATTTTATTCATACCAAATTCTTTATGGATAATTTGAGCTAAGAATTCTAAGTTGCTATAGGAGTATCGGATTTTGCCTCAGTAGTAGACAGTATAATCAACTATATTATTTTCAAATGATATAAGCCCTTTTCATATGGAATTCTCGATTAATCCAAGTGATTAGTTGCTGATTAGACAAAATTGAATCACAAATGGAGCTTCATTGGGTTCTGAGATGATTTTTAGCACTAGTTTAGTTTTGTGTAAAAATGGTACGT